>NW_021620842.1:5807510-5869632 GCF_004785775.1 Grammomys surdaster | reverse complement strand
CTCTCTCTCTCTCTCTCTCTCTCTCTCTCTCTCGTGTCTGTGTGTCTGTGTGTCTCTCTCTGTCTCTGTCTCTGTGTGTGTGTGTCTCTCTGTATGTCTCTCCCTTCCTCCCTTCTCCCCTCTCTGTCTCTTTCTCTATCTCTTTCTCTGTCTCTATCTGTCTCTATCTGTCTCTCTGTGTCTCTCCTTTCTCTCCCTCTCCCTCTCCCTCCCCCTCTCCTTCTCTCTCTCTCTCTCTCTCTCTCTCTCTCTCTCTCTCTCTCTCTCTCTCTCTCTCTCACACACACACACACACACACACACACAAAACAGGAAAAACATCTATCCTTATATGACATTCATTTGAATTAATTAAGTGAAATTCTACTCAGTACCCAATGGAAACTTCTCTACAATAGAACATATTTTGGAGCAAAAACCAAACTTTAATGATTTCAGAAAATATAAAATAATTCCATGTGTTCTACCTTACTATTATGTAACAACATTTTAAATTGGTAGCAGACAACTCTGTAGTGAGTACATAAACATACAATAATTAAACAGCTTATTATGGAAAATGAATGTCAAAAAATTAAGAAAACATAAAATTATTTCTTGTCCACATAAAAAGAGAAACACAACAAAACCATAGGGACATATAAAAAGTAGTTCTAATAGGGAAATGTATGTCCTATGTGCTTATGTCAAAAAAATCAAATCAAATCAATTCAAATCAAATCAAATCAAATCAAACCAAATTAAAGAACGTACAAGCAAGAATATGGAAGCTCAGGAACAAACCAAACCCAAATCTAGAAATAGGAAACAGTCCCACCAGAAATTAATGAAATAGAAACAAAGAAAACAATACAAAGAATCAATATTTCTTTAAGATTAAACACCAGAAACTAATGAAATAGAAACAAAGAAAACAATACAAAGAATCAATATTTCTTTAAGATAAACTAGGGACAAATTCAACCAACCAAAATAAAAAAAGACATGACCCAAATTAACAGGATCAGGAAAAACAAGGAAATAATATAATAAACATAAAAAACTCAGAATATTATAAGGAAATACTTTTAAAAATCCTATACTCAATTCAATTATAAATCTAAAAGTGATGAGTGAAGTTTGAGTTATATTCAAACCACTGAAGTTAACAAGATATCTTCAACCTAAACATAACAATAAGTATTAAAACCAAAATTAATATTGAAACAGTAATAGAAAGCATTTCAACTAAAAAAAAAATAAATCCTAAACATAGATTTATAGAGAAATTCTACCAGAGCATCAAAATAATCTATACCTAATACTTCTTAAATTATTAAAAAATAATTGAAAGAGTGGAACACTCCTAAATTCATTTGGTAAAAGCCAATGTTGCTCTAATACAAAAATCAATTAAAGACACAGCAAAAAACAAAACTGCAGATTAATACCTGCATGTAGCTGAACATAGATGTAAAAATCCTCAATAAAATACTAACATACAGAATGGAGGTATATGTAAAGACCTCCATCAAGGTTAAATGGGCTTTATCTTGGAAAGTCACATATGGTTCAATACACATAAGTTTAAAAACATTTAAGAGATTATAAAATATTTTTAAAGACAAAAATCACATGAGTACTTTAATATGTAAGGCAAAAGTCTTTGATAAATGTTAACATCCTGTCATTATAAATGTCCTAGAAAGGATAGGACTAAAGGAAACATACATCCATATAATAAATGATATATGTGACAAACTCACATCAAATATCCTAAATGAAAAAAATGTGGAGAAATCTCATTAAATTAGGAATGAGACAGGGATGTCAACTACCCACTCTTCTTTTAATATAGTGTCTGAAGCACTAACTAGAATGATAAACAGGAAGATGAAATTAAATAGGTATAAATATGAACAACAAAAGATACTATGATAATATATATAAAAGAGCTCAAAATTTCCACCAGAAAAAAAAATGTAAAAAAAAGAAAACCACAATAATTTCATTCATGTTACAGAATAATCAACTTAAAAAATAAATATAGTCTTTGTCTACACAAAAATTAACTGAGAAAGAAACTATGGTCACACACCCATTGACAATACACTGGACAAGAATAAAATAAATCTGACTGAGAAAGTGAAAGCTCTTTACAGTGATGAAACTGTCAACTCTGAAGAAAGAGATTGAGAAGCACATAGGAACCACAAGCATATTGACAAACTGGATCCCTCAGAGTTCACAGGAACTAAACCACCAACCAAAGAGTATACATGGAGGTATCCATGGCTCCCACTACATATGTAGAAGAGGATGGCCTTATCTGGCATCAATGGGGGGAAGTTTTTTGTCCTGTAGAGGCTTGTTGCCCCAGCAAGGGGTATGCTAGAGGGATGAGACTGAAATACGTTTGTGGGGGTGAGGTGGTTGAGGGAGCACCCTCTTCGAGGCAAAGTGGAAGGAGGATAGGGTGGAGGTTTGTGGAGGGAAGACCTATGAGGGAACAATATTTAAAATGTACATAAAAAATTAATAAAAAAGAAAGAAAGACATATCATGTTTATTAATCCATACAGCTAATAGTATGAAAATGCTCATCCTACCAAATGCAATTTACAGATATTATGTAATCCCGGTACAACTACCCAAAACATTCTTTTCAGTAATAGAACAACAGCATTCGAAAATTTACATGGAGGCTGAACAGATCAAAGATAGACAAAGAAGTCCTCCCTGAGAAGAATAGAACAATACATTAGGGACTGCTATTGCAGACTTAATGATATAATAATGAATAGAAAATGCATAATGAGTTAGAAGAAGCATGGTCAAGACCTATTGAATTTGAGGGCCAAATATCTGGACAAGGCTTAGCTGTTTCTCTTTCCAGCTAAGGCTCAATTCTTATTTGAACACATTTTTCAAGCTCACTCAGACTGTGGCCACATTCTTCCCTTGTAATTTTAAATCCAAGCAGTTTCTCATTTAGACCACAAACGTTGCTGCTTCAGACTTCCTGATCTTTCCAGGAGAATCTACTTACTTTCTGATATATGGATCCTGCAAAGTCAGCAGAGAAGCATGATGGTAACCAGCATGAACTTATGTAATTAACAGCCATGATATAATACCATTTACTTTGTCATCCCAGACCACCATGTGTCATGTCTTGGTAGTTAGAACAAGCTATGTGTTCTGCCACACTCAAAAGTACAGAATAAGAAAATGTATGAAATGTAGCAAAATTGCCATATGGCTAACTTTACATTTTGTCTGCCTCATCCCACTTAGAGTGAGGAAAGACTAGGTCACACAAAAAGGGTAAGGAAGCCAAATGGATGAGAACACAAGACCAACAATCAATATACTACCACAATGTAGTTGTCTCAGGAGAAAGGGATGGCCTTATTAGGGAGGACTGATAAAAAGGCAGTTTGTGAATACAATATTTTGACAGAGAGTTAAACTAATAAAGAACCTATGGTTTAAAAAATAAGAATTTCTCAAATTTGGAAATTATCTAAAATGTGGATATACTGAAAGCGTAGGAGTAAGTCTTAAAATGGACTATTGCTCAGTCTATTTTCAAATGATGGTTTGGGCACTAGGTCTTTCCTTATCTTCCAATTAAAGTGACTGCTTAAATTGCTATACCAGGAGGCCTGTCTTCCAGACAAAGGGTACCAAGTGGCTAATGAGGTGAATAGAAGATCATGAGAGGAAATGCCAGGAATTTATGCCCGACAGAACTTTTCTCTGTCTGTGATGTCCAAAGGGCCAGGGGAGATAATATATGAAAGATACAGGACTCAGAGTTTCCTGAGAGAAGGCAAAGGCCAAGGATCATATATTAGGTCATGCCTGTAAAAGAAGACACTTTGCTCAGACTGTGGTACATAACTTGGTAGACCATGGAGACAAGAGGTTAATTGACTGGAGAATCTGATGGATGCTACATAGAAGAGGCAATTTTAAAAAAAATAATAGTCAGAGTACTTGCACAGATCCAGAGGACTGTGTGGAAGACAGGCAGCCATTCTGATTATCACTTTCTAAGAATGCACAGTAGGAAGGGTAAGCTCAATTCTGGACTCAAGCAGGTGGTAACAGTACCTACCATGAATCATTGCAGGCATACTGTTTTTCATATTTCCATTAAAGATATCTTTTGCTTAGTTACGCTGTCTTTTAAAACAGTTACAATAAAAATTGATCAAATATATACTGATACTTTTTGCCCCAGTAGACATTTCTAAGTGTCTTTTTTCTGTTCTAAGCAAAATGCTTAGCACAGCACTTGGCACACTGAACATTTTCAACTAAGTGATGACTGCTTTTAGCATTCATATTTTTTCACAACTTTCTTCAAGATGTTAAAACAAATGGACTTACAGAGGTACTGCATTAACATCCCATCAAACACTAATTTTATCGCAATTTGGTAAGATCTTATCAACTCTCCCAAACAGACAATAGGCCTTCACACTTACATGTTTTAAGACCTGATTAGGTGTTTTTATATGAGTAAGTAAGGGTCAAGTAGTTGTAAACATTGTTTAATAACTAATAACTACACTTCTGACTTGTATATAGAAATGTATTGTAAGCCAAGCCAAGTACATTTCTGTTAATTATTTATTGACTTTCCAAACAGTAGGTAGAGAAAAAGAGCCGTATATGTTGAGTGTCTTTGCTATATTTCTAATGTAAGTTGTGTAGTCAGAAATTATATATATTTGTATATATATATATATATATTTGTATATAGTATATATAAAGTTATATTGACAATCTTGTGAAAATACCAATTGTGTGAAGATCCTAGAGCTGTAGAGATGCAGACGAGAGAGAGTCCACTTTATCTCCTCCATTGGTTGATTAATTCACTTGCATAAACATATGTGTGTGTGTGTGTGTGTGTGTATGTGTCTGTATGTGCGTGTGTTTGTACTACTCCTTCCAAATAAAAGAATAGTGTCAGAATTACATACGTTTTTGAAAACTACTTGCTATGTTCCAAAAACTATTAATCAATAGAATGAAAAATTGGTCATGGGAGGTATATTTATCTTTATGTGCATGTGTTATATATATTTGTATGTATGTGTGCACATATTTGTGTGGGAAAGTCCAGGCGTGCATATGTCACCACACCTGTAGAGAGGTCAGATTACAAATTCACGTATCAGTGTGTTCACCTTTCACTCCTCTAAGGTAGTTCCTTTTTCATTTTTTCTTCCTCTACAGAATATACATGTTAGGTGGACCGCAGGCTTCTTGCAATTCCTTTGTGTCTACTTTTCATTTTCTGGAGGAACACTAAGATTATAAACACGTACTACACCGTCTTGTTGCTTATGATCCTTAGAATTCAAACTCAGGTCATCACACTTGTAAGGCAAGCACTTTATCCTATGAGCCATATCTTTCTCTCAGGAGATGTATGGTTTAAAGTGCCCATACTGAATCGAATCTGGTTGCTAGAGAAAGTTTGAAATCTTATTGTAAACTCAGATGGGCACAACGACTTTTACATTAGTTAGTTGGGAGAAAAAAAATTGTCACAACCCACTAAATCATTGTAATGAATGAATTAATTAATGAATGATCATGTTACTTTAATATTCCTTGGAAAATTGGCAAATAATTAAGAACTATGGCTTCTTGGAAACGTTTCAAAAACTGTAAAGCAACAAAAAAAATCATTGAAATGGTTGTGGGCAGTAGCTGTACTATTTTCAAAAAGTCTCCTCCCATAAATACTAAGTTTAATGTAAAGTCAACATCTATCTAGGTACTTTCCATTTGACAGAAACTATACCAGGTTTTGTGATGGTGGATAAGGTGTATCTCTCATCTCACAGTGCTCTCTACTGGGAAAGGAGACAAGCTATACACACCAATAAGAATATAAAGCAAACAAAACATCTATATTGTTAAGTTGCCTTATCTAGAAACTTTATAAGTGCTAGCACCTTTCATGGACAACTCTATAAGATTCAAAAATAAGATGTGTGTGAAAATACTTGAGCTTTGAAAATACTTGAGATGTAGAAGAGGGGTGAACTTACTTCACCTCCTCCAGCAGTTGGTTAGTTCACCTGCATGAACAAATTATCTCAAAAATAAATGGTTATTGACAGATGAAGAGGTTGGTGCTCTCTTAGCTTCTTGAAGGAACATTTGTGAACAATAGATATTAGGTAATGGATTTACAATAACCCTGATGTTTTAAATTTTCTAGTAATAATTTTTTGGATTTGTTATTAGTTATATTGCTGTATTAATCTTTGGTATCATCCATATCCCCTTTCTCAAATTTATGCAGATCTCTATAATTCCACAAAGACCTTGTGACAATGACTTTATGATTCAAATAGTATATATTTTAAGAGTAGCCTTCTTAATTGCATGCAGAAACAGTAGTAACCTTATCTTACCTTCACCTGTTGAAGTAGGAATCGGCAAAGGCAAAGTAGGAATATCAAATATTTTCAGGAGAGCCTTATAAGATCCCTGTTACTGCAGGGTCTCACCAACTGTTAGCTGTTTGAGCTTTTCCTTCTTCCAATATGCAACTGAAACTCAACATCTGGTTCAGGACTGGTTCAGATTCCCACTAACCACAAGTCCGCAGGAGTATAAATCCAGACATGGCATCATGGATAGGTCAGTGTGTGCAGTAGCCTCAAACATACAAAATAGATCATTATGTAAGCTTGGCAGATGAGAGTCAAATCATACAAGGTATGTATTATTTTTCCATACTAGAAGATAAAAACTTAGAAAATATAATTTGTACCTGACAGATTTGCAAGTGTCTCTGTAAGGCTATGCTTTTCACCTTTTATATTAACAACTTTATTCATCATTCCAGATTTAGTATCAATTCTTACAATTCATCTTGCAAAACAACACCACCAACAACAGCAACAAAACAAACCTGCAACAGACTGACTCAGTTACTCACAGTGTTTCTTAAATCACTTTTCTGTGTCCTCAAGAACTTTGTATTTTGTGGCTTCTTTCACTTTCTTATTTCTTTATGTCAGTTTTCATGGTGACTCATTATCCATTTACTGCATCCTAATGTTCTATTTTATATTCTACAAGCCTAGTTTGTCAATATCATGACCACAGTTGTCCTCATTTTCATCAGCTGTAACCCTTACAGCCTATGGGATAAAAGATTGTTAACTTTCTCTTGTTTCATATGCTATTCTTGAAATTCCATTGAAACTCTAACAAAATAGATACCGAAATGTTAATGGCACCACAAGGCTGCACTTCTATCAACTAAGGTATGATGTTCTAATGTGTCTTCCTGCCTTAGCTTTTACACCCTTTCATTTGTCTACATGGCAACCTTGAAAACTCTTCTACCCAGTTTAATGCATCATCATGTGCGAATCTTGCAATGCTATTTTATCAAATGGAGAATAAATTCATGATGCCCCACTCAAATTAAAAAGACTTACAAAATAGTGCTTTATGTTTCTTCTCTGAATGATTCTAAAGCATTTTCTCATAGCACACTATGTTTTGGACTCCCTGGCCACCTGGAATGGCCATCTCTTTTGTTCAGCAAATCATCTCAAAGTTTAGAGGCTGAAAAGCATGAATAAATATTTAATCTCTCTCCCATTTTCTGTTGGTCATGAGTATTGGGAAGCTTAGCTTGACTGATCTATTAATAAAGGTCTCATTTGAGATGTTCCCAGCAGATGCTGTCATCCAAAGAATTGATGGGGCCTGCATGACCACTTATAAGGAAGTCACTTACATGGCTGGCAAATTTGGTGCTGATCTATGCTTAGACTTTTCTATATGGAAACTCTGAGGGCATCTGTGCAACTCTGTGGCATAGTGGCTTACAAAAACATAGGGTGATTGCAAACTATCCTACCAATGACACTTATAAACTATCAGAAGTCACATGTAACTTCTGGTATGGTGTAAGGTATCACTTACCAGCTTTGAATCACTATAAGGACATAAGCATCATTGAACCACACTGGACTTCATCCAAAACCACACCAGCTTCTATGCTATAAATCTAGAGAAAGTATTACATCATAAGGTTTGTTGCTATTCTTTCTCACAGGAGTATCTTCTTTCCTTAATAGTTATGAAATACTTGCCGCCTACAATCATACAATGGATTACTCACCTTGCAACTTTAAACAGAGCTTCCAGGATCACTTAATCTGAAATGGTCTCTCTCTTGTTAGGGATAAAAAGTATCAACTGTTCAGGCAGAGTGAATTCTGGAGAGCAAGTCCATGGCATAGTATTTGTGTATGACAATACTATATCAGTCTGGAAATGTACCAGTATAACAGAGTGCTTGACTATCTCTTACAAAGCCCCAGAATTGATCACTAATACAGCAAATAATTAATAATGATAATAATAATAATAGCAATGTATCAACTTGCATAGTTGAAATTTTCTTAAAGAGTATATCTTAAATCTTGCCACCATGCTCTGAAAAGAACATACTACTCATTTTACAATGTTTGCATATGAAACACAGTGGCTAGAAAGAGACTGAAAAGTTGTGCGACTACATGAAGTTCTCAAGGGAAGTGAGGTTCTTAGATGTTAACTTTTAATATTGAATAGCCCCTGAAATCCATAGGTTGAAGATTTGGCTGCTGATTTAGAGCACTATTGGAATATGTACACCTGTAAAAAATGAGCAGAGCCACTAGAAGGAAGTTAGCTCATTGAAGTGCACTTTTGCAGAGGGTACTAGAAACTCAGTTCCTTTACTCTCTTATTGTTTTCTAGCCATAAGTGATTGCTTCCTACGTAAGTGATCAAGCTTAATTTGACAAGTACTTCTACCATGATATTCCAAAGCAATGTAGTCAAAGAATTAGAAACTGAAACTTCTACAATACAAAGACAACTATTTTGCCTAAAATATTAGCTTAGAAGTAAGGTCACAGTGAAAAAAGGTTATAGGTATTTGATGTGTATTCACTCTAGCTGTGTTTATGTACACACACATATGCATACACCTGCAATTTGCAGTAGCAAGAATATTAAGAAAATTAGCAATATAATGTAATTTGTAATTAAATTTACATCACTGATGTAATAAAATCATAGAGTATAAATTTAAAAGGAAGAACAAGAAATGAGATTTTGATCATAGAGTACTAAGTTGCATCTATAAGATAAATATTGGGGATCTTATCAGAAGTGTGGTGACTCCAGTTAATATTGGCAATTTGTTGATTTGAAATCTGATTAAGAAATATTTGAAGTTGTCCAGCACTTTATACACTATACATACAATGATAAATATATGTAGGAAGTGATGATTAAATTATTTTGATTGTTTTTCTGCATGGCCCATATATCTCTTAAATCATGTCATTATTCTCTGGAGTATATACAAATTTTGCCAATTTCATCTTGAAAATCTAAGACAAATTGTAAGAACAAACAGAAATGTCCCTCCATTCTTTCCTTGCTACTTTGGATATTTTTTCCTTTGGTATGTTGAAAGCTTTTGATTATACATACTGATAGTCCAAAGGCAGAGGGCAATTTTTAAGTTGTAATGCTATAAGGATTACATACCTTCTGTAAAGAGGTACAGGACTCCAGAGGAATTTCACTTGAGAACAGTCCAAAGAATGCAGGGTTGTAGGAAGAAAATAATACAGTATGAAAAAGGCGAGTTGAATCATGGTCTACATGAAACAATGTAATAGAATATTCTAAGGGCTTATAGGAAATTTGAAAGTTGCATTTAAAAGATAAAATTTAAAACTATGGTACTACATTGTAGTAATCTATTGTTATATTTTGTAGACTATAATTCTAAAGATAGGTGTGCAATTAGAAATGAGTTAGCTATATGTAGTATACATCGCTGAGATTTATATTACACTTATAGACCCACATGTTATTTATAGTAGACAATCCAATAATAACTCCTTAAACATAGGTGGAAAGCTCTTTTAAATAGTAGAAGATAGAATGGCCTAATTTATAAATTGATTTGCACTACATAGTGAAAAAACATTTAACCCAGAAACAAAATGTTCTTTTTCAAAGCTGAAACTCAATTACATAATTGATAAAAGATATATTAGAAAATAATAATTGCAAAAACATGGGATCATCCTAATAGATGAAGAAAAATAGATTTATAATGTCATCATTGGAAGATGTTATTAAAATATATTGTATGATTAAAAACTTTAAGAAAAACAGTAACTCTTCATGGTGAAATAAGAAATAACAAACAATGACAGAAAATTAAAGTCCCAGTTTGTTTCAATATCTCTTTTAAAATGAAGAGCTGATGTGTTACTTATGGTGATATTTAAAGAAATGCTTAACTCAATCTAGCAAATGTATTTTCACAATATATGTACACATAAAACAACCATGATTGAAAAATATGGAGCTCAGTAGCCAGGACACTTCAAGATCTCATTTGAATATTAAAGGGGCTATTCGAGGTTTCATATTATAATTTTAAAGCTCTTCAAATAACTGTCAGGAATAATGTCAACTATGATCAGATAAAAATAAAACTTTACCACAGCTATGTGGAAGGACCATCTTACCCTTAAAGGGAATGGCCCGGACCCAGTTCTCTTATGGGGCCAAGGATTGATATGCCTGTTCGATACCACAGAAGACAAAGCTAAATGGCTACCGAAAAAAGATTAATGAAATAAATAGATACCCCCACAAAGCCAGGCCCAACTATAAATAAGATGAATAACAATTGACATCCAGGGAAGAGAAATCTCCCTGAGAATTCCCTTCTTTTTCCTTTCCAGGAAAAATGAATCACCCGTGATGCCTGCTGTTAGAGTTCTAATCTAGATGCTGGCCTCCGAACTTATACTACTCAGACCTTCGGTGGGCCATTGACAAGGACATCAACCAGCTAGAGACTGACATCACTAATCTGAAGAAATCCCTCATTTTGCTGTCTCAAGAGACCCCCAAAAATTGCAAAGCACTTTATTGGACTTGATTTATTCTTTTACAATAGAAAAGACTGTGTACAGCTCTTGACTGTGTACAGCCCTTAAAGAAGAATGTTGCCTTTACATAGACAAGACAGGGATGGTTAAAGAGAGCATGAAAAAGGTCAGAGAAGGCCCCGAGAAAAGACAGAGAGAGGAAGAAAAAGATGAGAGCTGGTACAAGAATTGGCTTTCAACCTCTCCATGGTTGTCAACCCTACTTCCTCCAATTTTGGAACCATTAATTGGGTTACTTTTTCTTATTTCTTTTGGTCCCTGGGCCTTAAATAGGCTGACTAACTTAGTGAAAAACAGATAGATAATTTGGTAGTAAAACCTATTCAGATACATTATCATAAGTTAGATATGAAGGACCACGAGACTCAAGATGAGGTTATTACTCTATCCAGGGTGTTCTCAAAGCCCATCTCCACCAAACCTAAAAGAGGAGACTTCTGCCCCTAGACCAAGCAGAGAGGGGCCACGCAGAACTCCCTCTGACTGGCGATCCGAGTTCTTGCTTAGGCTGCGAAGCTAAGCACTGCAAGGGAATATAAATAAAAGTTAAAAATATTCCTCTGGGTTCCCTGAGGGACAAGCCTGACTGCAAAGGAGTTGATGTCAAAAGTATCCCTTCTTCAGGAAAAAGACATCAGGATGGGTATGACCGTCATGCCTCACTGGACAACGACAGGGGAACCAGAGCCATTACAAGGACTCCTTCAATTACTGGAGGTCAGGCCTCTATCCCTACCTTTGCAAGATTAGAATTGCCACATACTTAGAGAAGGGAGGAGATGTCAGGGGCCTAAAACTAGCCATAGGCCTAAAATCAGCAATTGGCCTGTCATACATGTATGCTAACACAAAGTCTTGGGTCTCTATGGAAAAACATTGAAATAGATGGCTATAAGCTATTGTAAACAAGCAGCTTTTGTGAAAATGTACCAGCCTGAGTAGTCATAGACCTTGTAAATAGGTAGCCTTGGTGGATAGTACCAACTTAGATAAGGACAAGTGAATCATAGGCAAAGTCATAGTGACCTGTCTCCTGAAACTTCACCCAGCCAATACCCTGTTCTGAAAGATATCTGTATCCTCTCTGAATACCCATGCTCCAGTATCATCCCCTTCCCCACGTCCTGCCTTTTTGTGTTTATAACCCCTGTGTGAATAAGTAAAAATTACGATTTGATTTAAAAAAAGAAAGATAAGCTAAAAGAAATCCATTTACCAATATGAAGCAAGGTCTATAACTATTTTCTCAAGTCTTAACATAAAACTCTCAGCAAACAAGCATAGCATTGTTTATTTTTGTGACATATACTATTTCATGTCCATTAAATGCTATCAGAATAAAAAAAAAACAAAAAATAAAACTTTATACAAGAACTCCATGAAGATGAAAATGAAAGATTAATTTTATGGGAAAGAAAAGCAAAATATTATGTAACAGGAAAAGTATATACAGAACACAATGATAGTAGAAAAATCCCAGCAAAATTTAAAAAATCCTCATTTTGAATGGAACATTAATCATAGAACAATTAGATATCTGTATAAAAATTAAACCTATGTACAGAATGAGGTTTCTGATCAGTGGCAGAATGCGTGGGAAGTGCAAAAAAACTGGGCTTGATCTTCATTACTAAGGAAAAATGAAAGAGGCAGGGTGAGGATAAAATAAATGAGCAAACCTACTACATATAAGAAATACATTCGATTTTATCCCGAGATAAAATGTTATTTAAAATTAACAGATATCTCTATCATATTAAAAAACATAACCACTTTTTAAGCCCAATATGTTTTCTTAAAGTATATGAAAATATCTGTACCTCACTGTTTCCTTCAGCACAATGGTAAACTCATTTTCTCCTGATAAGCAAGCCAATGAAACACATATTCTGCATATAATCTGGTAATGTAAGATTTATAACATTACATTTCAGGTATTTGAATATTATAAAGCATCTATAGCATCATATGAGGATTAACTTGCATAAAGCCTTAAATAGTCTTTACAATATAGGATTTAATTTCATTGGGAATTTTCAAGTGACTTTTAGTGTAATTTTAAAAATAAATATATTTCCCTTGATTCCTAAAATGCTAGGATCTCAATCACATGTGTATCCTTACATTTATAAAATCTTCTCTCATGTTTATTAGCATGGTTCTTAGAGAAGAAGAAATTCTCACTTTTTCTTCATTCATAGAGATTTCTCCTAGAATGAATTTCTCTTATGTTTTCAAACACACTGGAACAAGTAAAAGACTTAGCATATTTTTTTACACTGACAATCCTTTCCTACAGGATGGAGACAAGCTTTCTCATCCATGTTTTAAAAAGAAGTGGGCCATCTGGCGGGTTATGTCATTCTTTATCATGAAGTCTTTCATGTCTTTAAAGAAAATGAGGACATTGAAGGTACCCTACATTCCTCAACTTAATCAGGTTCCTTTCCAGTATGAGTTCTTTCATGTCCATGAAGGTAACTGGAACATCTGAAAGCATATATATATATATATATATATATATATATATATATATATATGTCATGGGGGCTTCTTCCAGCAAAAGTTTTTTAAGGTAGTTGAAGAGACAAGCAAAATCTGAGGCTGTATCATGTTTCAACCAGTCATAAAGTTTCCCTCCAGTATGAGTTATTTTTTGTCTATAAAAAAAAATCAGATCATCTGAGGGTCTTACTACATGCTTTACATTTATACAGATTTTCTACAAAATTAATTATTTCGCATTTTAAAGCATCTATGACATATCAATAATACTTCACCACAATGCATTGTTACAGGGCCTGTCTACAATATGTGTTATGTTTTATAATTGAAGAAGAAAAAGGGAATTTTCATCACTGTTTTTATATTTATTAGATTTCTTTCTTGTAAAATCTTTCTGATATACTCTAAACACATCAGAAAAAATAGATATTTTCCCAAATTCCATCCATTGTGCATGCTAGTCCAGTCCTTGTTTGTGTTGCCACCCCCCCCCAGGTTATACAAAAGAAAGTCTTCTCTACAGCTTACAATTGTATGACTTCCCTTCAAATTTCTCACAATCATTTTCATATTTCTATAACCAAATTGTTTGTGTTCAGAATGTTACCGGGTTTGTCCACTAACAGGTAAATAGCACAGGGAGAATTACCATCACCTCTAACACCACATCCAAATGTTCTTACTCCATTAAGGACTTCGTTCAGGATATATTTACTCCACTCTACTGCTTCCTTTACTTTCATACAGCATCTTCAATGTGACTTTCTAGGTTTCTCCAGCGACTTTTGCTTTCATTATCTATGTTTGGATCTCATCATTTGCTTTCTATGATCCCAGTTTCCTGAAGGTTTACCATAGTTTATTTCAGTATGTATACTGAAAAGCTTTGTCTAACTGGGTCATCTAAGAAACAGTCTCAGAATCATTCAGTGCATTTCTAATATCCTAGTGTATACTACCCAATACAACCAGCATCTGTGGACCACAGAGTAGCATGGACAGAGAAGAGGATGCTTAGCGTGGTGGATGAACTCAAGTTGCACAGTAAACATAAATGACAAAGACCCTAATTTTGTTATTCTTCCAGATGGTTGTTACTACATGACACAGGAACTGTTCTGCACAATTTATTAATTGTTAAATATCTAGTATATGTAATTGAACCTTAGACAATGTAGATATGCAGTAAATATTTGGTAAATGATAAAAAACAAATGTTCAAGTTTAAACCCATACAGAAAGAGTACACTTATTATAGAGATAAAGAAATTGATTAATTTATTAGAAAATCTTACTGAAATCTTGTACTGAATATTCAACATCTTAAAACAAAAATTTCAGCTTTTGAGAGAAAATCCCTAGTTATTCATCATGTCAAATTCAGGGGTTAAGACTATAGATTAAGAAGATTTTACCCACGTTTCGTAGCTTGTTGCACTCAGTCTTTTAAAGACATTTCTTCTCTTATAAAGAAAGAGTTTAAGAACCACATGAAGTAAATCCTTTTTCATTATCAACTGATTATGTCAGAATTGGGTTCTTCACACAGAGGACACCCTTCAAGTGCCAATGGTCAGTTTCTGATTTTATGAGTAACACTAAACTGTTCCCTGAGTCACAGTTGTGATCTTGGTAGTCTAAAAGAAGAAATAACAAAAATTGAAAATACACAGGGATGGTAGAGCATCCAAAGACCAGAAGTTTGAATCCAGTCTGATTTAAGGACTGGGGCAAAGCCCCTGTAATCTGAAGATCTGGAAAATAAAAATTGAACTTAAAGACTTCTAGAAAGGAGAAAGGAAAAAGATGAAAGCACAGCCATACAAAGAAGACACACAAGACAAAATAAGGGGCAATAGTACATGAGAAAGACAACTTCAATAAGAGTTGAGATCCAACAGAAAGATCTAAGAGACCAACACAGATAGACCTGTTTCTTCCTGGAGCTGACCACTTCCTCTTCTCTGAGACTGAGTCATTCAGTTTCTCCTGCTTGCCTATGGTCATCTGAAACTTTAACTAAGATAATTCTCAGGCTGTTCTTTCTACATCAAATAGTATTGTTTTCTTATCTGAGACTACAGTCATTGTTGAACTGCACAGTGCTACATCTTAATGTGAACTTCTCAGTGTGTAGTCCTATTGACGTCATTGCTAAAAAAAATTATTATCATGGGCTTGGCAGCAGATGTAGTTCAAACACTGGTCAATGTTTAGAAGTTCTGGAGAAATAAGAAATCTAGTAAACTTTTATTAGTAATGTGAATGGCTTCAATTATTATGAAAATCAGTCTGTATGTACCTCAGATATTTAAATATAAAATTATACTATGGTCTAGCAATCCCAGTACTAAGTATATAGCTATAAAAATGAAAATGAGTGGGATGGCTGGGTCCTCTGGAAGAACTACTTTCAATTTTCTGAGGAACCTCCAGAGTGCTCTCCAGAATGGTTGTACCAACTTGCAATCCCACCAGCAATGGAAGAGTGTTCCTCTTTCTCCACATCCTTGCTAGCATCTGCTATCACCTGAGGTTTTGATCTTAGCCATTCTGACTGGTGTGAGATAGAATCTCAGGGTCAATTTGACTTGCATTTTCCTGATGACTACATATGTTGAACATTTCTTTAGGTGCTTCTCACCCATTAGAGATTCCTCAGTTGAGAATTCTTTGTGTAGCTCTGTACCCCAATTTTTAATAGAGTTATTTGGTTCTCTAGAGTTTAACTTCTTGATATCTCTGTATATATTGGATATTAGCCCTCTATCAGATGTAGGATTGGTAAAGATCTCTTCCCAATCTGTGGGTTGCCATTTTGTCCTATTGACAATATTCTTTGCCTTACAGAAGTTTTTCAGTTTTATGAGAGCCCATTTGTCAATTATTGATCTTAGAGTATAAGCCATTGGTGGTCTGTTCAGGAAATTTTCCATTGTCTATACCACTTCTGAGGATATACCCAAAAGATGCTTCAACACATAACAAGAACATATACTTCACTGTGTTCATAGCAGCCTTATTTATAATAGCCAGAAGCGAGAAAGGACCCAGATGTCCCTCAGCATAGGAATGGATACAGAAAATGTGGTACATTTACACAATGGAGTATTATTCAGCTATTAAAAACAGTGAAGTCATGAAATTCACAGGCAAATGGAACTAGAAAACATCATCCAGAGTGAGGTAACCCAGTCACAAAAGAACACACATTATATGTACTCATTGATACGTAGATATTAGGACAAAGCTCAGAATACAACTCACAGACCATAAGAAACTCAAGAAAAAGGAAGACCAAAGTGTGACTGCTTCAGTCCTACTTAGAAGAGGGAACAAAATAATCGTGGGAGGTAGAGAGTGGAAGGGACTTGGGGGGAAGAGAGGAGGGAAAGGGGAAAAACAGCAGCAGGATCAGGTATGAGAGCAGATGGGGGAGGGGTATAAAGGACTAGGATATTGAACAGAGGTGTGTTTTAATGGGGGATAGGGAACTGGGGGAAGCCACCAGAAAGTCCCAAATGGCAGGAAAGCAAGTCTTCCAGAACCTAACAGAGATGACATTAGTGGAAATACCCAACAAAGAGAAGAGAGAACCTGTAGAGATCATATCTAGAGGTTAGGCAGAGCCCCTGGTTGATGGATGAGACCATCTATCCGTCTCTAAAATTTTAACCCAGAATTGTTCCTGCCTAAAAGAAATACAGAGACAAAGAGTAGAACACAGACTGAGGGAAGGGCATCCAGAGACTGCCCCACCTTGGGATTCATCCCATTTGTAGACACCAAACCAAGACATTACTGCTGATGCCAAGAATTACTTGTTGAGAGAAGCCTGGTATAGCCATTACCTGAGAGGCTCTACCAGAGCCTGACAGATACAGATGTGGATGCTCGCAGACAATCACTGGACTGAGCACTGAGACCCCAAATGAGGAGTTAGGAGAAGGACTGAAGGAGCTGAGGGTGTTTGTAATTCCATAGCAGGAACAACAATATCAACCAACCAAATCCCCCAGAGCTCCCAGGAACTAAATCACCAACCAAAGAGTACACATGGAGAAACTCATGGCTCCAGCTGCATATATAGCAGAGGATGACTTTATCTAGCGTAAAGGGAAGGGGAGGCCCTTGGTCCTGTGAATGCTAGATGTCCCAGTGTAGGGGAATGCTAGGGCAGTAAGACTGGAGTGAGTGGGAAACACTCTCATAGAACCAAGGAGAGGGGGAATGTGATAGGCGGATTGAGGAGGGGAATCCGGGAAAGGGGACAACATTTGCAATGTAAATAAATAATATAACCAATAAAAAATGAAAATGAGCTTTCTAAGAGAGATCTGTCCTTCCATACTAATTGCAGCACTACTTACAATAGCCAAGATATAAAAGCAAACTAAGTGGCAACCAAAGGAAAAATGAATGATAGCAAAAATGGATCACAATAGAATATATTTAAAAAGAATCAATAAAATGGTGTCATTATAGCAACAGGAACAGAACTGAAGACATTTTTAAGTGAAATAATCCAGGAACAGAAGGATGAATTTCATATGATCCAACTCATGTAGTTTCTGGGGGAGTGGATCTCATGAAGCAGAGAGTACAGCCATGTCAGAAGCTATAATTGATAAGGAGAAGGAGATTATGTGAGAGAAAGAAAAATGTAAGGGAATCTACTGTAAAATCAGAGGACTGGAGTTGACAAGAAAGTACAGAAATAAGGAGGGATACTTAATACATTATTGGTGTTCTCACTACAATAACAGCTGTGTGAGTGTGAATCTCAATGTTATTCATTTAAAAATACAAAAATAAATAAGTACACATTAATGTTTTTCAGGTGATTCTGAGAACTGCATAAAAATCACTAAATCTGAAATCCAAGAATCCTGGATTGAGATCATGGCTCTTTTACCTACAGTAAGTCGCTTATCCCTGAGACTCCGTTTCCTCATTGGGAAGAGGTTAAACTGGAACACTCAGCTCATATATAATAATGGTCAAATGAGAGAGTACAGATGAAATACTTAGCTTAGTTGACAGTACTAAAAGTATGCACAGTGAGTCCTCATCATTATTATCAAATGAATCATTATTATTATCCTCACCATTATTACTTACAGATGAATTCATGCTCTAAAGCTAGCATTTACAGGATCCAATCCAAATCTTGTTAGTTGTAAATTTCATAGTTATATATTTGTTGCTAACTCCTGTTCCATGTCAAGGACTCCATGCCAATTCTTTCCAGGGACTATGACCCTGTGAGCAGGCAAGAAAAGTTCTGTTCTTTAATCACAGGGTGTTGATTAGGTTTGATTACATGTTGTATGGCTAATATTGATCTGGGAAATGATTGATGCTCACCGATTATCACTGCCTCATCTTTGCTATAATTACATGACATATTTGTTGAGGTTGAGCACCTCTTACTCAGATGCATTAACAATAATTTCCCCAAATGTGTTTCATTGAAAGAAATTGAATTATTTCCAACAGTCCCGTATATCTTCCTTGCAGTACAGGGAAAAGTGCATCCATAAATTGCTCAATTGACACAGCCAGAAATCAGAATGCCAGAACACTTGGCTGCAAAGTTTTCTCCCCAGGCATATACTGTGTTATGGCAGGACAGGCAGTCTCGAAGTGTTACCCTAGGTACCAACAAGCATGACTGGTTGCTTCTTCTTAAAGGAAGTGGACAGGATACTACCCCATGTTGGAGCTTTGGCATATGACAGCTATGAGTAAAGCAACTTGGAATCAATTTCTCTGCTGTGATCACTTTTTGAGGCTTTGCTGACTCTTCCCAGCTAGAATAAACTGTGAAAACTCAGAGTAGAAGGAGTGCCTGCAAAATCTATCACAAACTTGCGTGCAAATGTTTGCTACATCACTACACATTGTATGTTCTCTGACCTTCAGTTTAGTCATCTTTAAAATGGGGCTGTGTCAACATGTTGTATATATAAAGCCCCTGGTATATACATAAAGTGATTTTCTGTGGGGCTATATGCAGACCCAATCAGTGGACCTAGTGAGAATTTTTTAAATGTTTTCTTTAGCATCTGTAGCAGCTTAATTTTCCAAAATATTAGCTATTTGCAAAGCACATTATATTCCCACCAAATAAAGAGAAATTCTTTGAACATGTAATATGTTATTCTACCCAGCTTTCAAAAGACAAGTGAATGAAAAAGTTAGAAGTTAGAATAACCATAGAAAACAAATTATTTATTTTCAAAAAGGACCAATAAATCAATTTCTCTGAGTTTAACAGAAGTCATTTCTAATTTCTTGTATAAACTAATAGTGAATTATTTTCCAGTTGCCTTGGCAAAGATAAGTTCACTCAGACAAAATCAGAAATGCGAAGGTGTAAGCAAGTTGTATCATGCATTGTCAATACTATGCTAAATCTGTATAACTCTATTTCCCATTGTTTATAAAAAGCTATATTATTATAAAGACTGTAAAGCATTGTGTTAAATATTTTGTGAGTGTTAGCTAGCACAATCTTAAGATTTTATAAAAACATACATTGTTTCTTGTCCCTAATTTATAAAAGGAAAGTTATGAAGGTGGGAGATATCCAAATGTATTTTCTAATCCACACAGTAATATATTCAAAACAAGGCCTGCTTAGGGACAAATTCAAGGTCATTATCACTATGCAGAGAGCCCTGACATTAATAATCTGACATTTTTTCAAACTTTTGATGAAAATTATACATATTCAGAAGAAATCATAATTTTAAATTTAGAATTTTTATCTTTTACTGGGCTACAAATATGTCACAAGATTCTGTCATAATGCTGAAGGACTTCAGAGAGTTTCTGCTTTTAATCATAGTCATGTAATCAAGGGTGTGCAGTGTCCTTTGTCACATATTTGTTCTTTCATCAAGCCATAAGCCAACTAGAGTGGGGACTTTTTTCTTTCCATAATTTATTTATTTATTTTATTTGCTTTCCATCTCAATCACAATCCTCTTCCCTCTTCTCCTCCCAGTCATGAACTTACAAATCCCTCTCCCTCCCTCCCCAATACTACCTCCTCTTCTCCTCAGAGAAGGAGAAATCTTCTTTGGATACAACCTTGCCTAGGGACATCTAGTCCCAGCAGGACTACACTCCTCCTCTCCTACTGAGACCCAGTCAGGCAGTGGAGGTATGGGAAGGGAATCCAATGACAGCCAACAAAGTCAAAAATAGCCCCACACCCACCCCACCCTGCTCCAACTGTTAGGAGACACATATCTTCATATGTGACCAAGCTGAACTTCTACTACAAATGGGTGGGGTGTCTAAGTCCAGCCTCTGTACGCTCTTTGGTTGGTGGTTCAGTCTCTGTGAGCCCACATGGGTCCAGGTTAGTTAACTGTGTAGGTTTTTTGTGGTATCCTTGACTCTTCCAGGTAGCTCAATTCTATCCCCCACTCTCCCACAAGACTCCCCAGCACCAACTGATATTTGAGTATGGTTCTCTGCATCTGTTTCTATCCACGGCTGGATGAAGCCTCTCAAGAGAGAGTTATGCTAGATACCTTTCTTTAAGCATAGCAGAGTATCATAGTGTCAGGGGTTGGCTCTCTCACATGGGATGAGTCTTATGTCAAGCCAGTCATTTCTTGGCCTTTCCCTCAGTCTCTGCTCCCAAATTTTGAATGAAAGTTTTGGGGATAGGTTTATGTCCCCGTCCCTCCCTGGAAGTCCTGTCTGGGTGCAGGAGGTAGCCACTTCAGTCTCTATATCCCTCTCTGGTAAGAATTTCAATGAGGGTCACCCCATAAATTTCTAGTACCCTCCACTATCTCAGGCCTCCAGATAGTTCCAAAGATGTCCCTCATTGATTGATTTCCACTCTCACTTCTCAGACTTCTCCTGTCCCCTCCCAGACACCTGATCTCGATCCCCATGTACCTCTTTGCTCCCTCCCGCACTCAGTTCAGTCTCTCCATTAACCTATGACAACTATTTCATTTCCCCTTCTATGTGAGATTCACACATCCTTTCTTAGTCCCTCCTGATTATCTAGTTTTTTGGTATGTAGATTACAGCATGACTATCCTGTGCTTTATGGCTAATGTCCAATTATAAACAAGTTCATAACATATGCATCTTTCTGTGTCTGTGTTACCTCACTCAGGATGTTATTCTCTAGTTTCATTCATTTGCCTGAAAATTTCATGATGTCGTTTGTTTTTAACAGTTGAGTACTATTTCATTGTTTAGATTTTTCTTTATTCATTTTTCAGTTGAGGGATATCTAGGTTTTTTCCTGTTTCTGGCTATTAAAAATAAACCTTCTATGAACATATTTGAGCATGTATCCCTGTGGTATATCTTGGTCTTGAGGTAGAACTATTCCTAATTCTCTGAAAAACTGCAAAATTGATTTCCAAAGTGATCTAACAAGTTTATCCTCCCACCAGCAATGGAGGAGTATTCTCCTTGCTCCACATCCTCTCCAGAATATACCAGCACTTGGGTTTTTGATGGGTATAAGATGGAATCTCAGAGTTGTTTTTATTTATATTTCCTTAAACATATTTTTAAGTGCTTCTTGGCCATTAGAGAATGCTCCCTTGAGAATTCTCGGCTTAGATCTGTATCCCAATTTAAATGTGGGTTATTTAATTTGATGGTGTCTAGATTCTTGAGTTCTTAATTTTGGATGTCAGCCCTCTATTGGATATATGGTCCCCATTCTGTAGGTTGCCATTTTGTCCTATTGACTATGTATGTCCTTTGCTTACAGAAGCTTTTCAATTTCATGAAGTCCCATTTATCAATTGTTCATAGTGCCTGAGACATTGGTGCTCTGTTCAGGAAGTTGTCTCCTGCACCAATGCATTCAAGGGCTATTCCACACTTTCTCTTCTATTAGATTCAGAGTATCTTGTTTTATGTAGTGGTCTTTAATCCACTTGGACTTGAGTTTTGTGCAGAACTGTAAGTATGAATCTATTTTCATTCAACATGTTCAAAGTGATTTAGACCAGCAACATTTGTTGAAGATGTTTTATTTTTTCCATTGTATGTTTTTAGCTTCTTTGTCAAAAAACAAATGTCTGTTGGTGTGTGGTTTATTTCTTGGTTTTCAATTCGATTCCACTGATCAACTTGTCTGTTTGCATACCAATATCATGCAGGTTTTTTTTTCAATTACTAATGCTCTATAGTACAGCTTAAAACCAGGCACTATGATTTCTCCAGAAGTTGTTGTTTTGATTTTTGTTTGTTTGTTTGTTTGTTTGTTTTTATCATTCAGGATTGTTTTAGCTATCCTGAGTTCTTGTTTTTTTTTAATGTGAAGCTGAGAATTGTTCTCCCAGAGTTTTTTTTAACATGTACAATCTGCATTCTTTAGAGACAAATGAGAGGAAAACAACTGATAAGAGATTTGTGCGTTTTAATGACAGCCAGAAAGTGAGAATTCCATGTGTATTGACTTCGTCACTGAGCTCAAGGATAAAAATAGCAATGTCAAATCTTGACTTATATGACAGTAATCTTCTAAGCAGCTATTATGCATCAGGAATTAGACTTACTATTCTATATACAAAATCATTATGAGCTCAGAACTTTGTCCTGTCCACTGACAAGGACAATTCTCTGCTTGCAAAGGGGTTCTGAGAGAAGGGATGTATGGGAGTGGCAAAAACAAATGACCTGAAGTCATATCAAGGATCCAAGCTGACAACCTGTGTTCTGCTTGATACAACTTTTCCAGTCTACTTCTCCCTATGTTCTGCTTTCTTTATGGAGATTTCTCTGTCTATATTCTGCTTGCTTACTATTCTAAGTGCTCTCTGTTCATGTCCTGGTTGCTTGTTTGTGTGTGTGTTGTCAGTTCTCTAAGCAGTTCTCTTTTTCTATCTTTAAAAGTTCTCTGGATAGCTATTTTACATATTAATCCAGTCATTTGCTCCAGATTTTTCTTGTAATTATCTTATGAGTCAGCATCCCATGATCCCAGAACTTTGATTTTTAGGAGACAGCAAGCATAAATTTTTTTCATAGCACTGAAAAGCAATTCAGAGACATGTCTGCCTTTGTTTTTTAAATTATTTTATTCATTTACTCACATTCTAATCTTTCCCCCTTACCAATCATTCCCTCCAAAAATTCTTCACTCCCATCCTCCCTCTCTTTTACCTCTGAGAGGGTGCTCTCCTAACCCACACCTAACCCCCACAACCACCTTGACTAGGGCATCAAAGCTCTACACGATTATACAATCCTATCCCACTGAGGCTAGACAAGGAATTCCTCTGCTACATATGGGCTGGTGATGGGGGCACGGAGTAACTGATGTTTGGTCTTTAGTTGGTGTCTGTAACCTACATAGAGGTCTGATTTACTTGATACTGTTGGTCTTCCTATGAGGTTGCCATCCCCATCAGCTCTTTTAATCCTTCCCCTAATTCTTTCATAGTAGTCCAGGACCTCAGTCAAAGGGTGGCTGTAAGTCATAGTCAGCTGTTAGTAAGGCCTATCAGAAGACAGCCATGCTAAGCTCCTGACTGCAAGCATAACATGACATCAGTAATTGTGTCAGGGTTTGGTGCCCATCCATAAGATTGATCTCAAGGTGTGCCAGTGACAGGATGGTCTTTCTTTCAAACTCTGCTCTATTTCTGTCCCTTGTGAAATGGTAGACTATCTTTTGGATATATGCTCCACTGTGTTCATAACAGCCTTTTTTATTATGGCCAGAAGCTGGAAATACCCAACATGTCCTTCAGCTGAAGAATAGATAGAGAAAATGTAGTTCATTTACACAATGGAATACGATTTAGCTAGTAAAAATGAGGACATCATGAATTTTGCAGGCAAGTAGATGGAACTAGAAAATATCCTGAGTGAGGTAACCGAAACCCAAAAGGACATGAATGGTATATACTCACTGATAAGTGGATATTAGCCAAAGAGTACAGAATACCCAGGATAAAACCCACAGACTGTAAGAAGTTTAACAAGCAGGAAGGACCAAGTGAGTGTGCTTAAATCCCACTTAGAAAGGGAAACAATGTAATCATGGGAGGCAGAGGGAGGGAAGAACCTGGATGGGAGAGGGGAAGGTAAGAGAAAAGGGGAGTAGGATCAGGTATGGAGAGAGACAGGAGAGAAGTTCAGAAGGCCCGGAGAATGAATGGAAATATGCATCTGTAGGGAGTGGTATCAGGGGGAAACATCTAGAAAGTCCCAGAGACCTGGGATGTGACAGTCTCTCAGGACTCAATGGGGATGACTTTAGCTTAAATGCCCTACAGTGGAGAAATGGAACCTGAAGAGACTACCTTGAATAGAAAGTTAGGACTTCAAGTGGAGAGATGGGGCCCCTAACCTACCTGCAAAAATTATTGATGAATTGTTTCTGTTTGTCTGTGTTTGTTTAACACAGATGTTAAACTAGTTTGGTGGGACCCTGCCCTGAGATTATCATTTCCACCAAGCTTGAGCCTAACCTTGTGCTGCTCTAAGCTGATCCTGAAGTCTGGAATCCATCTGCCTTTGTAAGCATAAACAAAATCTTAGCAGGGTGGCATCTTCTGTGATGACCACTCTCTAAATCTCTTTATTTCCTTTCTTAGTAATTTGCTAACAAGTTCGCTTACAGTGCAGACCATTTGTTCCTTTAGATTCTTGAAGTCCTTCATACAATTCATATTGTATTCTTATTTTTTTGCACAGTTGAGAAAGTATATGTTTTCAAAATTGTTTATTTAGACTTCTTTCTCATTGCCTCAAAGACTGTCCTGTAGGTTCCATTATTTACCTTCTGCTGAGAGATAGCCACACCCTCAACTTCTGGACTTGTACTATTTCTAATTATAATGGAGTCATTAATGTTAATAGGGAGGACATTCTTCAGAAGGAAAGAGATCTCTACTGTGAGTGGGTCCAGAAAATATGTACATTATCACCTAAACAAGTATTATGCTCATAACAGTCATTGACAATTGTGGAGGCTCACACCAGGGCCTGATTCCAGGGATATAAACCATGTCATTCTGTCCCCACCAGGGTCACACTGGCCTCAACAGTCCACTAAAACTTACATCTGGAGTGACACTAAAATGAGGGATGAGGATTCATTCAAGAATATTAGAAACACATACTTCCAAGCTTGGATAAACTTAATGAAAGAAAGAAATGGGAAGGATGTGATTTAGTTTCTATATGTAGGTTTGTTGAAGGATATCAAGAAATTTTCTCTTACTGATTTGTCAGAGAAAATCACTATAGATAGTATCAACAGTGAAAGTCAGTTTATCTATACAAGCTTAGGGAAGGTAGGCATTCTAGGGTGATAAAATAGTGTTCACAAAGACCTTGATCCTTGAACACATAAGTATTTGTCTTCAGTATATGAAAATAGGGACAATGCATCTAGCTAACACAAAGGGAGAAGAAGCAGGCAAGACTGTGTTCTCATAGATGGTCAAAATACTTCCTAGTCCACTTGGTCTTCTCTAATATGATGCTAAGAGTCCTCTTTTATAACGTAGTGTTTATTTCCCTGGAAACCCTGGAATCTCAGTAAGCCATGTAATGGATCTGATCAATTAAATTCCCTAAGTCAATGGGTCTTTGTGGTGTAGCTTTACTTTGTCCTACCAACATATACCTCTTTGATTTGGAAGCTAGATTACGTGTAAGAAGCATGACTACTCTGAGAGCATTATACGTTTAGAACCTGAATTCTGGAACACCATGAAGTGAAACATTCCTTTCTCACTGATAATTAGGACAAGCATGTATAGATAAACATAAATTATCCAATAAGAAGAAATGAAATATATTTACTCTGAGCATACTTGAGCAAAGTCAGTGAGAATTACCTGTGTTTGACAGAGACTTGGAAGTAATCAGTAGAGTGGTTGTGTTCATTGTTTTTATTAATATAAGTGTCACATATGAATCTCTAAGAAATACTTATTTTTGACTTTCAGTTTTAGAGATCTCAGTTCCCATTTGGTGAACTGTCAGTCTGAATCAAAATTGAACACCATGACAGGGACCATGTGGTAAGACAGAATACCTGACACCTGGTTGCCAAAAGGAAGCAAAGTGACAAAAGGGCCAGCACATACTCTTCTCTTCAAACATGTATTGTATGTGACTTATTTCCTACCAATTAACCTCTATCTTTTTTCCCCACTACTTTGCATCAATGCTATCAAGGTGTTTATCCAAGAACTAATCAACTCAGAATTATTGAATCATATGCTTCTTGACTGTTATAAGACGGATTCTGTATAAGGCATGTGGCTATTAGATAGACACCACTTTTCAATATTTGAACCTTTTAAGGCAAAAGAAAAGCCTTATCTTCAGGTGAGTGATGATTGAGTGTTGTTGGCTTAGAAAAAGGAAGGTGAATATCAACTTGAGGAACTAACTATATTTAGCTTTGTCTGATGAGTCTGATCCAGAAGCTTGCGCTGACTTCCTAGACGGGGTTCCTAAGCTTCCTACATTTGTGAGTAAAAGTTTTATTGTTATATATGCTATGGTCATTGTAGTCTCTGTTTACATACTGAATAACCCAAACAGAATTCAAATGAGTACAAATCTCACCTACTTACAAAGTTTAGATTTCACTAAGAATATTGTTCCATTGCTATGTTTGTGATTCAGTGCCTTATTCTGTCATGATATGAGGGGCTTCCTAAGGCAGCTGATGGGAATAGATGGAGAGATGCACAGCAAGATATTATTCATAGAGGGAAAGAGAGAGAAAGAGAGTGAGAGAGAAAGAGAGAGAGAGTGAGAGAGAAAGAGAGAGAGAGAGAGAGAGATAGGGGAGGGAGAGAGAGTGAGGGGAAATTGAGGAGGGAGAGTGAGAAAGGGAGGGAAGAAGAGAGGGAGGGAAAAAAGGAGGGGAAGAGGGAGAGGGAGAAAGGGAGAGGAAGAGAGGGAGAGGGAAAGTAAGAGAGAGGGGGACAGGGACAGGGAGGAGGGACAGGAACAGGGAAAGGGACAGAAAGAGTCAGTCTAAACAGAATATCTCCTTCAGCTTCCTCCCCTCAGAGCCCATGTGTAGAGAGCCACGGTAAGCGGTTACAGTAATTGCCATTATAAGATGGTGCTGGCATCTGGTGCTCTCCCAAGTTTACAGATGAACTGTGCATTGTGCAAGTGGTGAACGCGTGCCAAATCACGGCCCATCCCGGGGTGTAATATGCGCTCCTGAGCAAGCAGCCAACCAGAAATGAACACGCCGCTCCAGGGAATACATAAGCAGTGCCTTTTCAGGGCCCGGGGTCTTCCTCTTCACATCGCAATAAACGCTTGCTGCAGAAGGATCCTGGTGTCCATGTGTGTTCTTGCTGGCGAGACGATCGCACGGGTCACAGCTGGTGCCGAAACCCGGGAACTCACCATCGCTGGCGCCAAGGAGACCCCGTTTGCAGGGAGGATTCAGAACTGCAGGATGAAGGTAAGCTCTGAGAGGTATGCTTTGTCTTGATCTATCTCATCTCTCTCCCCAATTGCTAGGTGCTGTAGAGGCTCTCGTTATCGTTGTGGCAGCGCTCATTCTCTTCCTTTTGGTTTTGTTTTGCTTCCACCAATTCTCTTGTTAAATCCTGCCACCGCCAGAGCAGGTACCACCGCTTCAGGCCCCCAGCAGCCATTGGGCGCGGTTAGTAGTTAAGCGGTTAGTAGTTAAGCGGTTAGTAGATAAGCTGCAGTGCCCCTCTCCGTGTATCAGATTCTCTCGTAGATAAGAGAGCAACATGGGAGCTTCGTATTCGGTGATCACAGCGCTTCAGTCGCTCTTGCGACAGCATGAATTAAAAGTCTCTACAAAAACGTTAGAGGGGTTTGTGAAGGAGGTCGATCACGTGGCGACCTGGTATATATGCTCAGGGTCGCTAACGCTCGCCTCCTGGGACAAATTGGAGGGCGATTTAATTAGGGAACAACAGAATGGAAAATTGAAGCCTGGGACTCAGCCACTGTGGAGGCTAGTAAGATCGTGCCTACAAGATGAGAAGTGCTGCCCAACTATCGTGGCAGGTCAGGGAGTGCTAGAGGAGTTACAAGACAGCATGTCAGAAACAGAGCGGGATAAGAGGTTAGGAGCTCAGAAAGAAAAAAGAAAATGCATGCCTAAGAAAAAAGACCCTTCCAAAGACGCTCAGTCCGCGGAAGTGAGAGATAAGGAAAAGGACGCCCTGGGAGAGAAATGCAGGAAGGGAGAAGAGGCCCTGAGAGAGAAGCGCACGAAGGGAGAAGAGGCCTCAGAAAGAAAATCTCTTTATCCGGTAAAGGAACTGGAGGCCTTGGGGCTTGATAGCTCTGAGTCAGAGGAACAAAGTCCCTCCGAGGAAGAGGCCTTAGATGAAGAGGCAGCCTGCTATGAGGAGGAAAGATACCATCCAGATGGGTGGCTGCCACCACCGAATCGTAAGCAAAAGAAGGCAAGGAATAGGAACCGTGCGGCTCCCCAGCCCGTGGTGATCTCCCAGGCAGCACTTCCCGCCATAGACCCTAGTGCACCTCCGCCCTACGTGGACGGGTGCTGTTCAGACTCCTTCCTTTCAAAGGAACATAAAAGAAAGATGTTACGAGCCTTCCCGGTGTTTGAGGCTACAGAGGGAGGTCGCATCCACGCACCGGTAGAATATACCCCTATTGAAGAACTTGCTTAATCAGTTCAGAAGTATGGGTTTGATGCCAATTTCACAGTCATGCAGCTTGAGAGACTTCCCGCTATGGCAATGACTCCAAATGATTGGCAAAATACAGTAAAAGCTGCCCTCCCTAACATGGGACAATATATGGAGTGGAAAGCCTTGTGGAATGATGCTTCTCAGACACAGGCATATTGCCACAGAGAAGGTTCAAATTTCAGAAATTGGTTCCTTTTTAGGGACAGTTATTTACTCTGAGAAAATAGTTCTTCAAAAATTAGAAATTCGCAGAGATCATTTACATACCTTAAATGATTTTCAAAAATTATTAGGTGATATAAATTGGTTAAGACCATTTTTGAAAATTCCCTCTGCTGAATTGAAACCTTTGTTTGACATTTTGGAAGGAGAGTCTCACATTTCCTCGCCAAGGGCACTAACACCGGCTGCAAGCTGTGGCCTGCGAATGGTAGAGGATGCTTTGCAGGAGGCCCAGCTAAAACGCCTTGATGAGACTAAAACTTTTAATTTATGTGTCTTTAAAACCAGACATTTACCAACTGCTGTGTTATGGCAGGACGGGCCCTTATTATAGATCCATCCTAATGCATCCCCTGCAAAGATTATTGAATGGTATCCAGATGCAGTTGCTCAGCTTGCCCTTCGGGGATTAAAAGCAGCTATTACCCATTTTGGAAGGGAGCCTAAGGTTCTGATAGTACCTTACACTGCACATCAGGTTCAAATATTAACTGCTACCTCCGATGTTTTGGCGGTGTTAGTCACCTCCTTTAATGGCCAAATAGATAAACATTATCCTAAACATCCTATTTTACAATTTGCCTTGAGTCAGGCTGTTGTTTTTCCACGTATTTTATCTCAAGAACCACTCCCAGATGGGGTAGTGGTATATACAGATGGGTCAAAAACAGGAGTAGGTGCCTATGTGGTTGATGATAGAGTTACATCTAAACAATATAATGAAGCTTCACCTCAAATTGTGGAATGCTTGGTGGTACTGGAAGTCTTAGAAACCTTTCCAGGCCCCTTAAATATTGTATCTGATTCCCTTTATGTGGTAAATGCAGTTAAAGTCTTGGAAGTTGCTGGATTAATTAGGCCCTCTAGCAGGCTTGTAGAAGTTTTTCAAAAGATTCAATCTACCTTGGTCAATAGAAGATATCCTGTTTTTATTACACATATTAGGGCTCACTCAGGTCTACTAGGTCCAATGTCTCATGGAAATGACCTGGCGGATCGAGCCACAAAGTTGGTTGCTATCGCCCTATCCTCAAAATTGGATTTGGCCAAAGATTTTCATAAAAAATTTCATGTGACAGCAGAAACATTATGTCGTCGATTTGATATAACTAGAAAAGAAGCTAGAGATATAGTTACTCAATGTCAAAATTGCTGTCAATTTTTACCCGTGCCTCATGTGGGAATTAATCCACGAGGAATTCGGCCATTGCAGATTTGGCAAATGGATGTTACCCATATTCCATCCTTTGGGAGACTTCAGTATTTACATGTTTCTATTGACACCTGTTCTGGAATCATTTTTGCCTCCCCCTTATCGGGAGAAAAGGCAGCACATGTTATCCAACATTGCGTTGAGTCCTGGAGTGCCTGGGGAAAGCCTAAAATTCTCAAAACTGATAATGGACCAGCTTATACTTCTCAAAAGTTTGGACAATTTTGTCGCCAAATGGAGGTGACCCACCTGACGGGTCTTCCATACAATCCTCAAGGACAACGCATCATAGAACGGGCTCATCACACTCTAAAATCTTATCTAATAAAACAAAATGGGGGAGTCGAGGAGGCTCTACCCTCAGTGCCACGAGTAACCGTTTCTATAGCACTCTTTACTCTTAATTTTTTAAATTTGGACAGTCAGGGCCATTCGGCTGCTGACCGTCATTGCTTAAAGTCTGATAGGCCAAAGGAGATGGTCAAGTGGAAGGATGTCTTGATTGGCCAATGGAAAGGCCCGGATCCTATTTTAATAAGATCCAGGGGAGCTGTTTGTGTTTTTCAGCAGGAAGAAGACAATCCATTTTGGCTACCAGAGCGACTGACGCGACGACTCGTGGCAACTGAAGATGACCCCCCGAAAGATGTTTCCAGTCCTAATTTGGATCCTCCTGATTTGGGTTCCTAGTATATGGGGGGAACAATGATGGGCTATATTATCTGCTTTTCCTAAACCCATACCTGTTAGACATGATGCCGTGGTGTTTCCAAGATTTCTTACAACCAACAAAACCATGGGGCTGCCCTATCTTCCCTATGATAAAACCCACGCCCCCCTGGGGGAAAATCACTCCTTACCTGAACAGGGCTCTCTCTGCTTTCAGATTACTGAGATAGGAAACTGTATAACTCTCTCGAAGAGAGTCTTGGGGTGGTTTTATGACAAGAGAAGCTGGGTTAAATTAACAACTAAAAAGGATAATAATTATGTCACTGAGCTCTCACAGTCCTTTTTGCAACCGGCCATTTGGATAAATGGAACATTTTTATCACCCGACTTTACTGATGGGGAGCATTCCCATCAACCTAAGGTCTCCCCCTTTTGTTGTCAAGAAGATGAGGGAGTTGTTCTGCCCTGGTATGATTGTCAATCCAGAGTAACACGATGGGCAGATATCAATGAAACCTTTTCCTTTTCACCCAATATGTTGGTGGATCCTGGAGCTGACTCGGTGATGAGAGAGGGCCCTTTTCTACAGGGCCTTGATATGAATCCCTTACACAAATGGCTACTTTGTGGGATTAATGGCAGTTGTACTGACCTCAACCCCCTAGTCTTTCTCCAGGGCAGAGTGGCAGGAAGGACATCCTTTACGGGAATTATTAATGGAACTATGGTGAAACAGGGTTCAGATCAGTCCCCTCGGTTGACAAATGCTACTCAGTTAATTACTGGAGTTAGCAAGACTATTGTAAATCAAACAAGTTATTTACCTACCCCGGTGTGTGTTTTTCCCCCCTTCCTGTTTATTCTTTCAAATTCCTCATTTGAAAACTGCACCAATGATTCATGCATGATGTCTCAGTGTTGGGCTGTTGGACAAGCTAAGCGTGCCATGGTTGCCAGGGTGCCACGATGGGTCCCTGTTCCTGTTGAAACCCCTTCTACCCTATCATTATTCAGACAAAAAAGAGATTTTAGGATAACTGTGGCTATTGTAACGGCGATTTCCATTAGCGCAGTTGCAGCTACGGCTGCTGGGATCGCTATGGCAACCTCGGTCCAGACAGGTACAGCCTTGAATCAGCTATCCACTACAGTGGCAGAGGTGGTCAACCTCCATACTTCTACGAGTGCTCAGTTGAAAGACGGATTGATGATTGTTAATCAGTGCCTAGACTTGGTAGAAGAAAGGTTAGATATTCTCTTTCAACTGGCACAATTGGGATGTGAAAGAAAACTGGGAGCCCTCTGTATTACTAGTGTTCAATATGAAACCTTTACTCGAGCAGCTAATTTGTCTAGACAATTGTCTCATTACCAAGCAGGAGAATGGTCAGAAGGATTTGATGAACTTCTCGAGAAGTTGCGAGCAGCGGTGGTGGCCATCAACTCAACGCACATGGACCTTTCTCTGACTGAAGGAATCTCCTCCTGGATTTCTTCGGCCTTCTCCTCCTTTAAAGAGTGGGTGGGAGTAGGCCTGTTTGGTGCAGCCCTATGTTGCGGATTATTGTTCATGCTATGGTTGGTCTGCAAGCTCAGAGCTCAACAGAAACGTGACAAGGTTGTTATTGCCCAAGCACTTGTGGCCCTAGAGCAAGACTCATCTCCCGATATTTGGTTATCCATGCTAAAGAATTAGCTGAGAATGGGTGTTTGCATCTCTTTCTGCTTCCCCTAGCCCTCGCACCCAGAGGACTTGTGTCCATTGCACCTGGTAGGGTTGGGAAGACTGTGGTGACAGATGCTACTACGCCTCCGGGCCAGCTGCCATTGGTCCCAACAACAGGAATAGGTTGGCGCCGTAAGTCAGAAGCACATCAGCTGTGAGTCTACCTTATGACGGGCATTATGAGAGGCCACAACCTGGGGCGCACATTCTCTTGCCTCAAGAATGCCAGGTGTAGGAGCGCAACCCTCATAGCCTAAGACAGGGAGCTCACTCCTCCTTGATGCTGACTACAGAAGCACATCAACTAGCCTAAGATACGGGACACTGGCCAGGCCTATCACTCATCTTAATAAAACAACAAGGGGGAGATGTAGAGAGCCGCGGTGAGCGGTGACAGTAATTGCCATTATAAGATGGCACTGGCATCCGGTGATCTCCCAAGTTTACAGATGAACTGAACATTGTGCAAGTGGTGAACACGCACCAAATCATGGCCCATCCCGGGGTGTAATATGCGCTCCTGAGCAAGCAGCCAACCAGAAATGAACACGCCGCTCCAGGGTATATATAAGCAGTGCCTTTTCGGGGCCCGGGGTCTTCCTCTTCACATCGCAATAAACGGTTGCTGCAGAAGGATCCTGGTGTCCGCATGCGTTCTTGCTGGCAAGATGATTGCATGGGTCATACTCATGGAACCACACAGAAGAAGGTACAGAAAGAGTGTGGGAGCCAGAGGGGATAAATGATATCAGGAGAACAAGACATTCTGAATAATTTGAACAAGGTACACATAAGCTCACAGAGACTGAAACAGCAAGCACAGGGCCTAAGTATGTATGAACTGGGTCCTCTGAGAATACATTATAGCTCTTAGCCTGATATTCTTATGGAATTTCTGCTCATGAGAAAGACTGTCTCTGGATCTTGTGCCTAAGCTTGGAGCTGTTTTCTTTCTGTTGAGTTGCCTTGTCCAGTCTCAATATGATAGGTTTTACTATATCTCATTACATTTTATTTTGTGGTGTTTGGTTGTTATCTCTTAGAAGCTTGTTATTTTATAATCAGAAACAGTAAGGAAGTGGATACCATGGAGGAAGGGAAGTGGGGAGAAGCTAGGAGGAATAAAGTGAGGGGGAACTGTACTCAGAATATATTGCATGAAAAATAATCTATTTTTAAAAAGAGAAAAATAATATTGCTCTATACATGACCATTAGACTGAATTTTGTATTTAGAAATAGATATCTGTGTAAATAATAAGCGAATGATCCATATATATTTCACATAGTAGGAACTCTTATGTTCTTGAAAGAATATGTTGAACAAGAGAAGCCCCATACCCTCTTCTCGTGAAATCTACAATCTCATGGCAAGGAGACAGATACAAAACAACAAGTGATTTATAAATAAAATAAACAATGATACTGGACCAAAAGTGAATAGAGGGTTCTATAACAGCTATGGATTGGTATAGAAAAGGCAATTCAGAAAGGGCCTCCCAAGTGGCAATATGTCATAGCAATAAAAAGAAATGATATTAGCAACCAGAGAAAAGATACACTAGATGAACAGCTATTCAAAACTCCTGATCCAGGAAAACTGGGTTTAGGTCCCTGAAAACATTTCCTTTCTTCCATGCACTATGATCCAGAAATCAAGGAACTATGGGTGAAGTAAGAGCCAGATGATATCTAAATTTTATTGACCTCTGTGAGGAAGTGTCATCCTATTTAAGTGCTATAGTTAGCTTCTTATTCAGAGAGCTGAAAGTGAATTAAGACAGAAATTTATCTAATTTACACTTAAAGAGTATCATTTCCTTAGTTTTCCAAGATTAACCTTTAGAAGATGCTAGAGTAGATATGAAAATTAGACACCATGACATAATTTATGATAGGAGAACAAAGCAAAGCTGAGTCCTGGCATGGTGGAGGTATGAAGACAAAGGAGGGGAAAATGACAATTTTTAGACACAGAATATAGTTATAAGAGAAAAATTTTGAAAACCTAGCTACCAAAAACATAGACTTAAATCATAATAATAATCAGTAAAAAAAAAAAAAACTTATAGTTCCCATTTATTTGATGGACTCTCCACCAAACAGTCATGTTTCTTGTCTTGTTTAGTCTTCATAATTCATTTGTGTAGTTAATACTATCATATCTTTTTTAAAATCAAGAAAGTGAAGCTCTGAGAGTTAAAGACAACCTTCATGTTTTATATTTTGTAAATTACTATGCTGAAGACAAACTGGGTATGTAGTCACCTGAATACAGAAGGCATATTTCTTGTATACTGATATAATATATCAAAACAATGTTCTGCCATTAAAACTAGGAAATAGCTTTTGGCTAGGGCAATCACCTAGCTGGTCTGCTCTGGTGGAGACACCATATCCTGAACCATTCTAGAGAAGCCACTGCACTCAGAGCAGCAGGTAAGAACACTCACCCACTACCCCATGGCTCACAGATACAACTGGGAGCCAGGGATGCTCAGTACCCATCAGGAACCCAAACCCGCCCATCCAGAATACCACGTCCCTTCCTCCCCTCAATTGGTCCTTTTGGCTGGGGCAGACACCTACCTGGTCTGCTCCTGTGGATACACCCTATCCTGAGCCATCATAGAGGAGCCACTGCATTCAGAGCAGCAGATATATTATCCTGAGCAATTCTAGAGGAGTCACCACACTCAGACCAGTGAATACCAAGCTGATCTGCTCCTATGAAGACACAATATCCTGAACCATCCTAGAGGAACCATGGCACTCAGAGTAGCAGGATTTCAAGAAACCAGAGGCATCCTGAGTCTCAGTAGTTCTTCCACACAGGAGCTTAAAATCACAGGATCACAGAGACATCTGGACTCTGAGGAGTTCTGACACAAGCAAGATAACTGTAAAGACAGATTCCAGTCAGATACAGTGAGTGCAGGTAACACTAGAGTAACAGGATGGTGAAAGACAAATACAAGAACATACTTAACAGAAACCAAAGTTACTTGGCAACATCAGAACCCAGTTCTCCCACCATAGCAAGCCCTGGATACCCCATCACACCTGAAAAACAGGATTCAGAATTAAAATCACTTCTCATAATGATGATAGAGGATTTTAAGAAGGACATGAGTAACTCCCTTAAAGAAGTACAGGAGAACACAGGTAAACAGGTAGAAGCTCTTAAAGAGGAAACACAAAAATCCTTTAAATAACTGCAAGAAAACACAACCAAATAGGTGAAGGAATTGAACAAAACCATCCAGAATCTAAAAATAGAAATAGAAAAAATAAAGAAATTTCAAAGGGAGACTACCCTGGAGATAGAAAACCTAGGAAAGAGATCAGGAATCATAGATGCAAGCATCACCAACAGAATACAAGAGATAAAAGAGAGAATCTCATGTCCAGAAGATATCATGGAAAACATTGACACAACTGTCAAAGAAAATGCAAAATGCAAAAAGCTCCTAACCCAAAACTTCCAGGAAATCCAAGACACAATAAGAAGACCAAACCTAAGGATAATAGGTATAGGTGAGAGTGAAGATTCCCAACTTAAAGGGCCAGTAAATATCTTCAACAAAATTATAGAGGAAAACTTCCCTAACCTAAAGAACGACATGCCCATAAACATACAAGAAGCCTACAGAATGCCAAATAGACTAGACCAGAAAAGAAATACCTCCTGTCACATAATAATCAAAACATCAAATGCACAAAACAAAGAAAAATACTAAAAGCAGTAAGAGAAAAAGGTAAAGTAACATATAAAGGCAGGCCTATAAGAATTACACCAGACTCCTCACCAGAGACTTTAAAAGCCAGAAGATCCTAGACTGATATCATACACACCATAAAAGAACACAAATGCCAGCCCAGACTACTATACTCAGTAAAACTCTCAATAACTATAGATGGTGAAACCAAGATATTCCATGACAAAACCAAATTTGCACAATATCTTCCCATAAATCCAACACTTTAAAGGATAATTGATAGAAAAATGCCAACACAAGGAAGGAAACTACAACCTAGAAAAAGCAAGGAAGTAATTTTCCAACAACCCCAAAATAAGTTTGATAGACAAACATAATTCCACCTCTAATAACAAAGATAATGGGAAGCCACAATAATTTTTCCTTAATATCTCTTAACATCAATGGACTCAATTCTCCAGTGAAAAGACATAGACTATCAGACAGGATACACAAACAGGACACAGGATTTTGCTGCATACAGGAAACCCACCTCAGTGACAAAGATAGACACTACCTCAGAGTAAAAGGATGGAAAACAATTTTCCAAGCAAATGGTCCCAAGAAACAAGTTGCAATAGCCATTCTAATATCAAATAAAATCGACTTTCAACCAAAAGTTTTCAAAAAAGATAAGGAAGGACACTTCATACTCATTAAAGGAAAAATCTACCAAAATGAACTCTCGATTCTGAACATCTATGCTCCAAATGCAAGGGCACCCACATACATAAAAGAAAATTTATTAAAGCTCAAAGCACACATTGCACCTCACACAATGATAGTGGGGAATGTCAACATGCCACTCTCAGCAATGGACAGATCATGGAAACAGAAACTACAGAGAAACATTGAAATTAACAGAAGTTATGAACCAAATGGATTTAACAGATATCTATAGAAAATTTCATCCTAAAACAAAAGAATATACCTTTTTCTCAGCACCTCACGATACCTTCACCAAAATAGACCATATAATTGATCACAAAACAGGCCTCCACAGATACAAAAAGATTGAAATAATCCCTTGCATCTTATCAGATCACCACGGACTAAGGCTGGTCTTTAATAATGACAAAACCAATGGAAAAGGCACATGCATGTGTAAACTGAACAATGCTCTACTCAGTGATGGCTTGGTCAAGAAAGAAATAAAAAAAGAAACTAAGACTTTTAGAATTTAATAAAAATGAGAACATATCATACCAAAACTTATGGGACTCCATGAAAGAAAACTCATAGCTCAAAGTGCCAATAAAAGAAACTGGAGAGAGCATACATTAACAACTTGACAGCACACCTGAAAGATCTAGGACAAAAACAAGCAAATATACCCAAGAGGAATAGATGGCAGGAAATAATCAAACTCAGGGATGAAATCAACCAAGTAGAAACAAAAAGACCTATACAAAATATCAATAAGACCAGGAGCTCATTCTTTGAGAAAACCAACAACATAGATAAACCCTTAGCCAGGTTAGCCAGAGGGCACAGAGACATTATCCTAATTAATAAAATTAGAACTGGAAAGGGAGACACAACAACAGAAACTGAGGAAATTTAAAAAAATCATCAGATCCTACTACAAATGCCTATACTCAACAAAACTGGAAAATCTGGGTGAAATGGACAATTTTCTAGACAGATATAAGGTGCCAAAGTTAAATCAAGAGCAAATAAACCATCTAAACAGTCCCATAACCCCTAAGGAAGTAGCACCAGTGATTAAAAGTCTCCCCACCAAAAACAAAAAATAAAAAATAAAAAACATAAACCAAAAACAAAAACAACAACAACAACAACAAAAATCCAGGACCAGATGGTTTTAGTGCAGAATTCTATCAGAACTTCAAGAAAGAACTAATACCAATTCTCTTCAAACTATTCCACAAAATAGAAACAGAAGGAACACTACCCATTTTGTTCTATGAAGCTACAATCACACTCATACCTAAACTTCACACAGACCCAACAAAGAAAGAGAACTTCAGACAAATCTCCCCTATGAATATCGATATAAATTTATTCAATAAAATTCTAGAAAATGAATCCAAGAACACATCAAAACAATCATACATCATGATCAAGTAGGTTTTATCCCAGGAATGCAGGGATGGTTCAATATTCAGAAAGCCATCAATGTAATCCACTATAAAAACAAACTCAAAGAAAAAAAAGCACATGATCATCTCACTAGATGCTGAGAAAACATTTGACAAAATTCAACGTCCCTTCATAGTAAAATCATGGAAAAATCAGGAATTCAAGGCCCATACCTAAACATAGTAAAAGCAATATACAGCAAACCAGTAGCCAACATCAATCTAAATGGAGAGAAACTTGAAGCAATTCCACTAAGGTCATGGACTAGACAAGGCTGCCCTCTCTCTCCCTACCTACTCAATATAGTACTGGAAGTCCTAGCCAGAGCAATTAGACAACAAAAAGAAGTAAAAGGGATACAAATAGGAAAGGAAGAAGTCAAAATATCCCTATTTCCAGATGATATGATAGTATACTTAAGTGACTCCAAAACTTCCACCAGAGAACTACTAAAGCTGATTTAAAAAAAAAAAAAAAAAAAAAAAAAAAAAAACTTCAGCAAGCTGGCTGGATAGAAAATCAACTCAAACCAATCAGTAACCTTCTCTACATGAAAGATAAACATGCTGAAAAAGAAACTAGGGAAATGACACCCTTCACAATAGTCACAAATAATATAAAATGCCTTGGTCTGAATTTAACCAAGCAAATGAAAGATCTGTATAACAAGAACTTCAAGTCTCTGAAGAAAGAAATCGAAGATCTCAGAAGATGGAAAGACCTCCCATGCTCGTGGATAGGCAGGAATAATATAGTAAAAATGACCATCTTGTCAAAAGCAATCTACAGATCCATTGCAATCCCCACTAAAATTGCAGCTGAATTCTTCATAGAGTAAGAAAGAGAAATCTCAAGTTCATTTGGAACAACAAAAAACCCAGGATATCAAAAACTATTCTCAACAATAAAAGAACTTCTGGAGGAATCACCATCCCTGACTTCAAGCTGTACTACAGAGCAATAGTGATAAAAACTGAATGGTATTGGTACAGAGACAGCCAAGAAGATCAATGGAATAGAATTAAAGACCCAGAAATGAGCCCACACACCTATGGTCACCTGATCTTTGACAAACAACCTAAAACTCTCAAGTGGAAAAAGGACAGCATTTTCAACAAATGGAGCTTGTTCAACTGGAGGACAAGTTGTAGAAGAATGCAAATGGATCCATTCTTATCTTCTTGTACAAAGCTCAAGTCCAAGTGGATAAACCAGATACACTGAATCTAATAGAAGAGAAAGTGAGGAAGAACCTCGAATACTTGGGCACAGGGGAAAAGTTCCTGAACAGAACACCAATGGCATATGCTCTAAGATCAAGAATTGACAAATGGGACGTCATAAAATTTCTAAGCTTTTGTAAGGCAAAGTACACTCTCAATAGGACAAAATGGCAACCAACAGATTGGGAAAAGATTTTTACCAATCCCACATCCGATAGAGGGCTAATATTCAATATATATATACAAAGAACTCAAGAAATTAGACTCCAGACAACCAAATAACCCTATTAAAAGTGGGTTATAGAGCTAAATAAAGAATTCTCAACTCAGGAAACTCAAACGGCTCAGAAGCACCTAGAACAATGTTCAACATCGTTAGTCATCAGGGAAATGCAAATCAAAACAACCCTGAGATTTCACATCATACCAGTTAGAATGGCTAAGACTGAAAACTCAGGAGATAGTAGATGCTGGTGAGGAACACTCCTGCATTTTTGGTGGGATTGCAAGATGGTGCAAACACTTTGGAAATCAGTCTGATGCTTCCTCATAAAATTGGACATGGCATTACTCAAGGACTCAGATATACCACTCCTGGATATATACCCAGAAGATGCTCCAACATATCACAAGGACATATGCTCCACTATGTTCATAGCAGCCTTATTTATAATAGCCAGAAGTTGGAAAGAACCCAGATGTCCTTCAACAGAGGAATGGATACAGAAATTGTGGTATGTTTACACAATGGAGTACTACTTAGCTATTAAAAACAATGAATTTGAGAAATTCTTAGGTAAATGTATGAAACTAGGAAATATCATCCTGAGTGAGGTTACTCAATCACAAAAGAATACACATGGTATTCACTCACTGATTATTGGATATTTTCCGGAAGCTTGAAATATCCAAGTTTCAACTCAGACCACATAAAGCTCATGATGAATGAAGACCAAGTGGGGGTGCTTCATCCTTCTTAGAAGGAGTAACAAAATACTCAAGGGAGCAAATATGGAGACAAAATATGGAACAGAAACTGAAGGAGGGGCCATCTGGGGACCATTCCACCTGGGTATCCATCTCATGTGCAGTCACCAAAGGTTGATACTGATGTGGATGTCAGAAAGTCCATGCTGACAGGAGCCTGATATAGCCCTGTCCTTAGAGGTCGGCCAGAGTTTGATATATTCAGAGGGGGATGCTCCCAGCTAACCATTGAACTGATCAAGAGGTCTCCAATGGAGGAGTTAGAGTGAAGACTGAAGGAGCTGAAAGAGTTTGTGGCCCCATGAGGAGAGCAACAATACCAACCAACCAGAGCTCCCAGGATCTTAACCACCAGCCTGGGAGCACATAGGGAGGCATCCATGGCTCCAGCTGTATATGTAGGGGAGGATGGCCCTGTCAGGCATAGGTGGGAGAAGAAATCCTTGGTCCCATGAAGGCTGGATGCCGTATCGGGGAATCCGAGGGTGGGGAGGTTGGAGTGGTGGATGGGTGCGGGCACATCTTCATAGAAGAGGGGGGATAGGATAGGGGTTCCTGGGTGGGAGGGAAGTGGGGTAAGGGGATAACATCTGAAATGTAAATAAAATATCCAATAACAAACAAACAAACTAGGAAATAACTAAGGAGCTGATCCGAAGACCTACCTATAAAGAGTGGGAGAATGTGGTGGCTGTAAACCAAACATAAAATAGGATGAGAGAGAAAGGCAAAGGTGTGAAACAACTAACACTAAAGCCCTTGAAAAATACACATAAAAACCTACTAATACAGAAGCTTTTAACAATGTATGGAAGAAATCTAAACAGAGTCAGCAAATAGCAGTGGAGACAATGCTATTAATTAGATAATATATGACACTATGCAAAATCTCTAGTGCCAGGAGTTGGTTACTGTACACTGAGACATTGACCTAAGGGCTCCAGTGGAAATCCCTAAATATCACTGACTATTTCCCAGGCTGTGGTTCCTCTTCACAGCCTGATGATAAGACCCTATTACTAAAGACAATACTTATGTTATCAGACATGGAGAAATAAAGCTGGTGCCTACAGAAGCTTTACCCCTACTATGTCCATTTTGGGTACAGGAAGGTACTCTTTAACAGTACCAGAGGAGGACTGGATCATCAATATCACCCAACTACAAAACCTGAAGTCTACAATAGAAACCTTCCTGCAAGATAACCTGGTGTAATCCTGGCATAAAAGTTATAGGAGTGATCAATGACTTTTTGTTTGGATTTAAGGCCCATCCAAGGAGATGCGATCCATACCTGGCATTGCTAAATTGGCTAAGAACCTGAGACTAGATAGAGCCTGAAGAAATCTAATACTATTAAATCTAATTCTATTAAAAGTACAAAGCAACAAAATAACTTCTAATAATTTACTGCTATATCCACAGATCAGGGCCCCATTCACCCCACATCTGAGAAACCTCTTATTTCAGTAAATATGAATTAACACAGGGATTCATAACAACAATTTGCAGAGAATGAGAGACTGGGTACTCAGCTCTAAATGGAATATCTTTAGCAAAGTCCTCCCCTAAAGGCTCTGGAATTTATATGGAAGAGACTGTATAAAGTCTGTAAGAACCAAAGTTGAATGACTCCAAGGAAATAGTGCCTTCTAAACACAATAGCACAGATGTACATATGACCCCATTGAGACTGTGGCAGCACATATGAGCCCTGCTCAGGTTCAACCTAGATGAATTTCAAGTACTAAAAGGAAAGGGTGGACACTGGGTCCCACTAGATCCATTCCTCACCTACCGCTATTTGTAACTGAAAACTAATGACAAATAGCAATCCAGTTATTTGCAATGACATGTTACAGGCATATCAACCTCTCTCCCAGGTAAGCTTCATGCCCAAGAGGATCTGGCCAATACAAAATGAACTAGATGCTTTTCCTGTGGAGTTTTTATTTTGTTGTGGCATTTGTTTGTTTTGTCTTGTTTTGTTTTGTCCTTTACTTAGTTTTGTTTCTTAAGTTTTATTTTAATCTGTGTATGTGGGGAGAGAGAGAGAGAGAGAGAGAGAGAGCTCTTTCATGCACATGTATTCTATGTTTTCCTATTTGAAAGATACTGAACAGAAATTTTGATGGTTAGCATGGTAAGGGGAACAGGAAGGAGTTGGGGGGTGGAGAAAAAAATGGTCAGACAAATATATTTCATCCTTTTTTTGTAAAGAATAATAAATCTAAGGACAATGGATAAAAAAGTTAAAATGCATAGTAAATGATATATACTCGTCCTTGAGAGAGAGAGTGAATTGCTCTGTTACCACCACTGATCTTCTGTAGCCTTTGTATATGCACATGCTCAGAGATATGCATGTATCTGCTTGTATATATGCCCAGAGATAGGTATGACGGGTATGCATTCTTTTCAGTTTTGCAAGAGCAGCAGATGGATAATTGCAGCCCCTAAATGCCTAATCTGCTCTCCGGGACACGGGCAGATTTCTGAGCCAACAAACTTAATTGAACTTTCTATTCCAGCTGGAAAAGGTTACTGTGTTGCTGCATACACAGCCCCACAGAATGAAAAGGTCAGCAGCTCAAGCCTCTTTGTAATGGATTGGCCAAAGGCATATTGTTTTGTTTTGTTTTCTTTTTTCATTCTATTTTTAAAAAATATTCTCCACTACTTCAGGGTTATAGGACTTAATTAGGACAGTTCTTCCCTCCCCCAGTGTTTGGAATGCCTGTACATTATGCTGATGTTGTCCATGTTTCCCGGAGAGGCCACTTACACTTCCTATGTGAAATGGATAAAACAGTTTGTTAAAAGTTAAAGTGTTTGGCTTTTGAGATCTAGAATACATACTCAGAGGTTCAGCAAAGGAATTTATTTAAAAAGTAACATTTGTAGAAAGTGCCCTGAAAGTTTATAAAAAAGGTAAATGTGCTGAAGCCTATGCCCCAGACATCTGACCATCAGATCTGGGTGAGAATTTTCATTTTACTGCCTGAGAAGTACCATTACTGTATGTGCTCTGGAAAAATCTGATGTACACATCTGATCTCAGGTATAAACCCTAAGCACCCTTCCTCTATCACACTATCTCAGTTTAACCAGCTAAACTGCCCTAATGATTAAGTGTCTCAGTAATGACCTTATTTAACAAAATGAGAAAGAGCAAAGAGAGATCAAAGCAATGGAGAAATAGTTTCAACTGCTACTGCTCAGAAAACCAGATTTCAGACAAAGTGCTACTATGCCACTGGGTACTTCAAAGACAATAAGCCAATGACTCATTCATCCTTGCAAGCTAATGTTTATTCACGTAACTAAGTTATGGAAATGCCTGGGTGTCTATCAACAAAGGAACAGACAAAGAAAATACACATTACATACACCATGAATTTTTCAGCTATAAAGAAAATGAAGTTATGTTATTTTCAGACTAGTAGATGCAACTAGAAATAATCACATTGAGCAAATTAAGTCAGTCTCAAAAAGACAAATATCACAAATATTCTTTCATTTGTAGATCCTAGATGCTATATAGACATATAAAATTATGTATCTATTGATGACATGAAAGCACAAATTAAACTGTCTAAGGAACAGAGGGGCTGAAGGGTGGGACAAGAAGTGAGAAAAGAAGTGAAGTATTGAGAAACAGATGGATGTGCTCAAAATACACTACAGTCTTACCTGAAACTGATTGTATGTGATCCAGTACAATACATTTTTAAAACATAAAAATATTATTACATTTTAAATTAGTTATTTAAAATATTATGCAGGGATACAATTATATTGAATAGATCCACCTCAAATTCCCCCAGTTGGTGTATCCAACGTTTTTTTTTTAAACCAGCTAGTGCTTGCTGTACATGGATGTGAGGTGAACCAAATGGGCAGAGGCAACCTAGAAAAGGTCAAACCAAGAGAAAATGTGATTCTTTCCTAGAAGTCATCATCTGCATGGATCTACACCTAAGGGCAGAACCTCAGCAGCCCTCCTTGTGTCCATGCTGGAATTATAGGTTTCTAGATTTTACATAGATCTTGTACAGTTATCCACAACTCCTGGGAGTTTGTGCATGCAGCAACTGTATAATGTTTAGAAGAAAGCATTTGTTAGCACTCCTCACCTGTGGACTCTTACATTTTTTTCTATGGCCTTTTCTGTGATGTTAACTAAATCTCAATGTAGAGAAGGTTGTTAAAGATAGCTGACTCACGGCTGAACACACTTTCATTACTCAGCACTTTGACCAGTTATGAGTCTCTATATTAACCACTGTTTACCCTTTCGGCTGGGATAAACACAGGGCTGGTCTGCTCCTGTCCTGTGGAGATACTGAATCCTGAGTCATCCTAGAGGAGCCACTGCAATCAGAAGAGCCGGTAAGAACTCCAACTCATGCCCTAAGCCACAGAGATACATCTGGGAGCCAGGAACATTCAGGACACAGCAGCTACCCAAACCCTGCCCCTCCGGAATTCCACTTCCCTTCCTCCCCTGCCTGGTCCTTTGGGCTGAGGCAGACACAGAGTTGATCTGCTCCTGTCCTGTGGAGATACTGAATACTGAGTCATCCTAGAGGAGCCACTGCACTCAGAGCAGCCGAGGAACCACTGCACTCAGAGCAGCAGACACCAAGGTGGTTTGCACTTGGGAGACATCGTATCCTGAGCCATCCTAGAGGATCCACTGCACCCAGAGCAGAAGGATTTCCAGATCCAAGAGGTGGCCTGAGTCCCAGGAGTTCTTCCACCCAGGAGATTAGGATCATAAGATCAGTCATGGACTCTGAGGAGCTCTGCAACAAGCAAGATAAATGGAAATACAGACTCCAGCCTTACACAGTGAGGGCAGGTAACACTAGAGTTAACCAGATGGCGAAAGGCAAGCACAAGAACATAAGCAACAGAAACTAAAGTTTCTTAGCATCATCAGTACCCAGTTCTCCCATTATAGCAAGCACTGAACACCCCATCACACCTGAAAAAGAGGATTCAGAATTAAAATCACTTCTCATGATGATGATAGAGTATTATAAGAAGGAATTAAGTAACTCCCTTAAAGAAATACAGGAGAGTACAAGTAAACAGGTAGAAGCCCTTAAAGAGGAATCACAGAAATCCCTTAAAGAAATGCAAGAAAATACAAGAAGGAATTAAACAAAAACATTCAGGATCTGAAAATGGAAATAGAAATAATAAAGAAAGCTCAAAGGGAGACAACCATGGAGATAGAAAACCTAAGAAAGAGATGAGGAGTCATAGACGCAAGCATCACCAACCGAATACAAGAGATAGAAGAGAGAATCTCAAATGCAGAAGATACGGTGGAAAATATTGACACAGTTGTCAAAGAAAATGCAAAATGCAAAAAACTCCTAACTTAAAACATCCAGGAAATCCAGGACACAATGAGAAGACCAAATCTAAGGATAATAGGTATAGATGAGAATGAAAATTCCCAGCTTAAAGGGCCAGTAAATATCTTCAACAAAATTATTGAGGAAAACTTCCCTAACCTAAAGAACAAGATGCCTATAAACATACAAGAAGCCTACAGAACACCAAATAGACTAGACCAGAAAAGAAATATCTCCCGTCACATAATAATCAAAACATCAGATGCACAAAACAAAATAAAAATACTAAAAGCAGTAAGGGAAAAAGGTCAAATAACATATAAAGGCAGATCTTAAGAATTACTCCAGACTTCTCACCAGAGACTATAAAAGCCAGAAGATCCTGGACTGACATCATACAGACCCTAAGAGAACACAATTGCCAGCCCAGATTACTATACCCAGCAAAACTCTCAATCACTATAGATGATGAAACCAAGATATTCCATGACAAAACCAAATTTGCACAATATCTTCCCACAAACCCAGCACTTCAAAGGATAATTGATGGAAAACGCCAACACAAGGAGGGAAACTACAACCTAGAAAAACAAGGAAGTAATCTTCCAACAACCCCAAAAGAAAATAACTATATAAACATAACTCTACATCTAATAACAAAATTAACAGGAAGTCACAATCATTTTTCCTTAATATCTCTTAAAATCAATGGTCTCAATTCCCCAATAAAAAGGCGAAGACTGGATACACAAACAAGATCCAGAATTTTGCTGCATACAAGAAATGCACCTCAGTGACAAAGACAGACACTACCTCAGAATAAAAGGGTGGAAAACAATTTTCCAAGCCAATGGTCCCAAGAAACAAGATGGAGTAGCCATTCTAATATCAAATAAAATCGACTTCATCCAAAATTAATCAAAAAAGATGAGGAAGGACACTTCATACTCATCAAAGGAAAAATCTACCAAGGTGAACTCTCAATTCTGAACATCTATGCTCCAAATGAAAGGGCACCTACATACATAAAACAAACTTTACTAAAGCTCAAAACACACATTACACCTTACACAATAATAGTGGGGGATTTCAACACCCCACTCTTAGCAATGGACAGATCATGGAAACAGAAACTAAACCGAGACACTTTGACATTAACAGAAGTTATGAACCAAATGGACTTAACAGACATCTATAGAACATTTCATCCTAAAACAAAAGAATATACATTTTTCTCAGCACCTCATGGTACCTTCTCCAAAATAGACCCTATAGTTAGTCACAAAACAAGCCTCTACATATGCAAAAAGATTGAAATAATCCCTTGCAAATTACCAGATCACCACGGATTAAGACTGGTCTTTAATAATGACAAAACCAATGGAAAACCCACATGCACATGGAAACTGAACAACTCTCTACTCAATGATGACTTGGTCAAGGAAGAAATAAAGAAAGAAATAAAAAACTTTTTAGAATTCAATGAAAATGAGGACACATCATACCAAAACTTGTGGGACTCCATGAAGGCAGTGCTAAGAGGAAATCTCATAGCTCTAAGTGCCTACAAAAAGAAACTGGAAAGAGCACACACTAACAACTTGACTGCACAAATAAAAGCTCTAGAACAAAAAGAAGAAAATACACCCAGGAGGAGTAGAAGGCAGGAAATAATCAAACTCAGGGCTGAAATCAACGAAATAGAAACAGAAAGAACAATAAAAATATCAATAAAACCAGGAGCTGGTTCTTTGAGAAAATCAACAAGATAGATAAACCGTTAGCCAGGTTAACCAGAGGGCACAGAGACAGTATCCAAATTAATAAAATCAGAACTGAAAAGGGAGATATAACAACAGAAACTGAAGAAATTCAAAAAATCATCAGATCCTATTACAAAGGCCTATACTCAACAAAACTGGAAAACCTGGATGAAATGGAAAATTTCCTAGACAGATACCAGGTACCAAAGTTAAACCAGGAGCAGATAAACCATCTAAATAGTCCCATAACTCCTAAGGAAATAGCAGCAGTCATTAAAAGTCTCCCCACTAAATAAAGCCCAGGATCAGATGCTTTTAGTGCTGAATTTTATTAGACCTTCAAGGAAGACCTAATACAAATTCTCTTCAAACTATTCCACAAAATAGAAACAGAAGGAACACTACCCAATTCGTTCTATGAAGCTACAATTACACTCATACCCAAACCCCACAAAGACTCGATAAAGAAAGAGAACTTCAGACCAATCTCCCTTATGAACATCGATGCAAAAATACTCAATAAAATTTTAGCAAACTGAATCCCAGAACATATCAAAACAATCATCCATCATGATCAAGTAGGTTTCATCCCAGGAATGCAGGGATGGTTCAATATTCGGAAATCCATCAATGTAATCCACTCTATAAACAAACTCAAAGAAAAAACCACATGATCATCTCACTAGATGCTGAGAAAGCATTTGACAAAATTCAACACCCCTTCATGATAAAAGTCTTGGAAAGATCAGGAATTCAAGGCTCCTACCTAAACATAGTAAAAGCAATTTACAGCAAACCAGTAGCCAACATCAAGCTAAATGTAAAGAAACTTGATGCAATCCCACTAAGCCCAGGGACTAGACAAGGCTGCCCACTCTCCCCCTACCTATTCAATATAGTACTGGAAGTCCTAGCCAGAGCAATTAGACAACAAAAAGAAGTAAAAGGGATACAAATAGGAAAGGAAGAAGTCAAAATACCACTATTTGCACATGATATGATAGTATACTTAAGTGACCCCCAAACTTCCACCAGAGAACTCCTAAACCTGATAAACAACTTCAGCAAAGTGGCTGGTTATAAAATCAACTCAAACAAATCAGTAGCCTTCCTCTACATGAAAGATAAACAGACTGAAAAAGAAATTAGGTAAATGACACCCTTCACAATAATTGCAAATAATATAAAGTACCTTGGTGTGAATCTAACCAAGCAAGTGAAAGACCTGTAGGACAAGAACTTCAAGTCTCTGAAGAAAGAAATTGAAGAAGATCTCAGAAAATGGAAAGATCTCCCATGCTCATGGATTGGCAGGATTAATATAATAAAAATGGCCATCTTGCCAAAAGCAATCTACAGATTCAATGCAATCCCCATTAAAATCCCAACTCAATTCTTCACAGAGTTAGAAAAGGAAATTCTCAAATTCATATGGAATAAAAAAAAAACCTAGGATAGCGAAAACTATTCTCAACAATAAAAGAACTTCTGAAGGAATCACCATCCCTTACCTCAAGCTGTGCTACAGAGCAATAGTGATAAAAACTACCTGGTATTGGTACAGAGACAGGCAGGAAGATCAATGGAATAGAATTGAAGACCCAGAAATGAACCCACTTTCATATGGTCACTTGATCTTTGACGAAGGAGCTAAAACTGTCCAGTGGAAAAAGGACAGCATTTTCAACAAGTGGTGCTGGTTCAACTGGAGGACATGTAGAAGAATGAATATTGATCCATTCTTCAAAGCACAAGTCTAAGTGGATAAAGGACCTCCACATAAAACCAGATACACTGAAACTAATAGAAGAGAACGTGGGGAAGAGCCTCGAATACTTGGGCACAGGGGAAAAGTTCCTGAACAGAACACCAATGGCATATGCTCTAAGATCAAGAATTGACAAATGGGACTTCATAAAATTGCAAAGTTTCTGTAAGGCAAAGAACACTGTCAATAGGACAAAATGACAACCAACACATTGGGAAAAGTTCTTTACCAATCCTACATCTGATAGAGGGCTGCTATCCAATATATATAAAGAACTCAAGAAATTAGACTCCAGAAAACCAAATAACCCTATTAAAAATGGGGTATAGAGCTTAACAAAGAATTTTCAATGGAAGAAACTCTAATGGCTAAGAAACACCTAAAGAAATGTTCAGTATCCTTAGTTGTCAGGGAAATGGAAATCAAAACAACTCTGAGATTCCATCTCACACCAGTCAGAATGACTAAGATTAAAAACTCAGGTGATAGTAGATGCTGGCGAGGGTGTGGAGAAAAAGGAACACTCCTCCATTGTTGGTGGGACTACAAGATGGTGCAACCACTTTGGAAATCAGTCTGGCGGTTCCTCAGAAAATTGGACATAGCATTACCTGAGGATCCAGCTATACCACTCCTAGGCATATACCCAGAAGATGCTGGAACAAATAACAAGGACATATGCTCAACTATATTCATAGCAGCCTTATTTATAATAGCCAGGAGCTGGAAAGAACCCAGATGTCCGTCAACTGAGGAATGGATTAAAAAATGAAGTATATTTACACAATGGAGTATTATTCAGCTATTAAAAACAATGAATTCTGACCCGACCAGCGGGTCCTAGTTATTCGTGTGGGCGAGGAGGACCACAACCTGAAAGAAGACAGCCGAGAGAGAGAAAGGACTCAAGCAAACATTTGCTTGTCAAGAGTCATGTATTTGAACATGAAATGCTTTTATATAGCATGCTTTACATGGGGATGGGGTAAGAGGGGCCAGGTGGTGGAAAAGTACAGAATATTCTTGGCCTGTGCCTTGAAACATGTCATGGTCTATACGGTTACACTGCCTTGAATTATGATCTACCTGCTATTCTTCAGAAGATATGGTACACTGCTTTGAGTTATGGTCTCCCTGCTATACACTGCTTGCCAAGCAGGATCTTGTGGTTGCCAACCTGCAGGGGACATTATGCAGGTGGGGAAAGTTAGGGGGTGAGGGTAAGGGCTATGGTCCTGGCTTCTGGGAGAATTCGAGAGTTTCCTAAGTAAATGGATGGAACTAGAAATTATCATCCTGAGTGAAGTAAGCCAATCACAGAAGAACACACATGGTATTCACTCACTGATTATTGGATATTAGCCCAGAACCTTGAAATGCCCAAGATGCAACTCACAGGCCACATGAAGCTCATAAAGAAGGAAGACCAAGTCGGGGTGATTCGGTCCTTCTTAGAAGGAGCAACAAAATAATCAAGGGAGGAAATATGGAGACAAAGTGAGGGACAGAAACTGAAGGAGGGGCCATCTGAAGACCTTTCCACCTGAGTATCCATCCCATGTGCAGTCACCAAAGGTAGATGCTGATGTGGAAGTCAGGAAGTGCATGCTGATAAGAGCCTGATATGGATGTCTCCTCAGAGGCCTTCAAGAGTCTAACATATTCAGAGGCAGATGCTCACAACTAGCCATTGAACTGATAATGGGGTTCTCAATGGAGGAGTTAGAGTGAAGTCTGAAGGAGCTGAAAAGGTTTGCGCACCATGAGGAGAGGAACAATACCAACCAATCACAGCTCCCAGGTTCTATACCACCAGCCTGGGAGCACTTAGGGAGGTATCCAGGGCTTCAGCTGAATATGTAAGAGTGGAGGTCCCTGCTGGGCATAGGTGGAAGATGAGATCCTTGACCTTATGAAGGCTGGTTGCCTCAGGGGGTGGGAATTTTGAGGGTGGGGAAGTGGGAGGGGGGGGGCGTAGGTAGGGGTTACATCCACAGAGAAGAAGGAGGAGGGGTAAGGGGATAGGGCATTCCCGGGTGGGTGGGGGATGGGGTAAGGGGACAACATGTGAAATGTAAATAAAACATCCAATAAAAAAATTAAAAAAAAACACTGTTTACTTCACAAAGCTTCAATAACCAAGGTTCAGAACAACATAAATCTATGGGTATAAGCACATGTGCTTATATCCATAGATTTCTTGTATATATTGATAACAGTATAAAAGCCTTTAGCAAAAGGACAAACAAAAACAAAAAATATAATATAATCTTCCCTAGATCCTAAGACCTTTCAGATATGTTTTGGGTTTTTTTTTTTTTGTCATATTTGCCTTACCAGGCATAAATTTTTTCCTCTCAAGCTGTCATTAAATCAAAACAGAAAGTAGTTGGATACTCCAATAGGAGTCTTGATACTATTGCCATTTCTGATACTGCATTGACTAGTTATTAGTACTAAAGCATACACTATCCAAAGCTAGGAATGACTACTGATATCTTTTCTTTCCCAATATCCTACTCTCCAAAACTATGAAAGCTAATGAACGTCAAGTTTCCTGGTGTTTCAAGGTAGATTTCTACCTGTCTTCTGATCAATCAAACAGAGTAATGTCTTTCCTCAGTATTAGGTTCTTTCAAACTAGTTGTAGTGGTCAACCAAGAGCAATAGGAATAGTCTTTTGGGGTGGTACCTCTGTGTCCACCTGATTGATAACTCAAAGGGTGGTAACCATACCTAGAACTGAAGATTTTCATTTAACAAACTATGTGTTTTAGGAGCAGCATTGTCCACTTATATACGAAACATTTGCTCAAATTTACTTTTTAAATTATATATTTTTTCTGTCTTACAAAGAAGTAAGTTCTCATAAAGCTTCTTCAAACATTCTTAGTTTTGGTTAATCTACATCATCCACCTATGTACCCTTTCCCCATTCCCTACCCTGCTTAAACCTTTAACACCTAATATGTATATCCTGTTCTTTCTCACCAAATGCATTTTAATTCCTTCCTTTATTTTACATTTTTAAACATGGGTTGCAAGACTCATAATTCCCATATTCATTTTTTTGGTGCAGCCTTCATTTTGATTTGCCTTTTTCCAAACCCCTCATTTAAGACAGGGTTCATAGGCATTCAAGTAGGCATTTGAGTGCCTACTTGAATCTGGAATCTATTCATAGATACATGACCTCAGGTCATTGTGATAATATTGAAGATAGAATTTTAGATGGGGAGCAAAGAATAAACTAGGTGAATGCCAGTGAATACTATAAAAAAACTAAAATAAAAATATTAGAGGAAAATAAAAACTGTAGACAAACTATTCCCGATGTCAAATATCCAAAATGGTCCCAATATCAAATATCCAAAATGGTGTAGTGAAGAACAGGGAGTACATTTTGTCGCTGCAGCTCCAGACGATAGGACCTGATGTTGGGGCAGGAGCAATGTTAAATCAACCCAAGGAAGCCGTAGAAAGTGGCCATTTCTAATAATTAAATAGGGAATTAAGCATAGCTTGAGGGATTTAGCTCCCTACACTGGAAGTCTTCAGAGACTAAAAAGCAGCTTACCACAGAGGCTGTAAAGCATATCGAAACATTCATAGAAATTTGGATTACATAGCTAATTTTTCCCATTGTATTCTATACCCAATTAATGTTCAATAAATGTCAAAATAATATATCTCTTGATTAGCTGCACTTACTTCCTACAGGATTTCTCAAATGAGTCCCTTATGACCTCTTACTTGGATTTCTGGAGTAGTTTTTGATGGGGCCTTCTTGCTTCCAGTTTCTTCTGTCATTAAATCTTTCATTTATGTGGCTCCACATAATCTATTTAAAATGCAAATATTATCATGTTATCTTGTGAATAAATTTAATCTCTATTTAATACCTTTAACTGTTTTTCATTGTCTATAAAATAATTGTCAGTCTCCCTTGTCTATTATACAATACCTTTGTGATCTACACACTTCTTAATGAGTCTCAGCACTTGAAACTTCTCTTACAGTAAAGTAGCAGCCTTGGAATTCCTTTCACATAATAGTGTACAGAAGACCTCTATGCCCTATGCCCTTGTTTAGAGTACATTGTCTACTTGAATATATATATATATATATATATATATATATATATATATATATATATATTCTTTACTTGTTATTTTATGTGATTTGTTTGAGAAAAGATCTCACTTTGTAACCCTTACACTCAATATCATTCTGCTTCTCCCTCCCAAGGGCTGGAATTACAGGAATGTACCAATACCATGCTTCATTTTACTTTTTTCATTTTTTTCATTTTTTCCCCATCAACCTTGCTAACTATTACCTACCAAGGCTGCTTTACATTACTGTTGGATAGGAGTTTCAAGTATTGAGAATTATTAAGTTGTATGTAGGTTATAGAAGAATTGCATAGCAGGCAAAGAGAATCTGACAATTTAGTAGACCATAAAAACAGTTATCAAAGATTAAATTTATCCACAAGAAAATGTGGTCACATTTGCATTTTAAATAGATTATCAGCAGCCACATAAAGGAGAGATTTAATGACAGGAGTAACTGGAAACAAGAGATTCCTATCAAAAGCTACTCCAGGAATCTGAGTAAGGGGTCTTAAAGGCAATCATTCTAGAGGACGTCCTCCCTCAACTAACTCAAGTTGGAGTGAAAATGAAGAAGCACAGGCTATTAGTTATAATTGAAGGAATTTACCCTGATATCTTATGATTACAGTAAAAGGAGAAATGTTTTGAAATTTATACTTAAGAAATATATTTCCAAAAATAAAATGGAAACTCAACATGTGAGTGTGTGTTTGCATGAGTTTGTGCTTAAGTGCTTGTGTGCATTTGAGTGCACGTGTGTATATGCATGCATGTGTGTGTTCTTAAGAATCACTTAGAGCCACTTATTTAAGAATCTGGATATGTGAAATGGTATGTAAACAGAGGACAGACAAGTATATTGGATCCCTGGAGACTAGAATTACAGGTGGTTGTAAGCTATGATTTAAGTGATAGGAATTGAACCTGAGTCCTCTTAAAGTAGCCACTGCTCTTAACCATTTATCCTTCTCTCTAGCAACACTAATTACATTTTTTGAAATAATATTTTTATGCTTGGCACGTTGTATAAATTTATAAAATTATATTGATCATATCCACCCACCACCATTTCCCTCTCATTTTCCTAAAGTCCTCAAATCCTAATTACAATTTAAGATTACAGGGTTTTTTTTCCTTGAGCTTAACTCATTTTCTTATACCTCAGTTTCCTGGATTATCATGGGAACATCTTAAACATTTAATTTTTTATACTGTATACTGTGACAAGAATTTTTTTGAATACATAAAATTTAAAAAGTAGATAAAATACTGAAAGTCATATATACGTGTGTGTGTGTGTGTGTGTGTGTGTGTGTGTGTGTGTGTGTTCATTCAGATTGAAGACAGTCATTGAAACCTGAGTTTTGCAGCGCAGAAGGACAGAAGGATCCATGTCATCCAATCTGCTTCACAACAGACTAGTTCCATTCTAAGAATAAAATGATGTCATTTTTTGGCATGAGTTGCTTCTGTTTCCCATAAATATTTTGGCTCAAGACAGGCTGGCTCACCAGGTGAAGTTCAAGATTGATTGGTTATTGGTTTCCTAATCCAGAGATCAGTTGAAAGGAGACATATATGTTTCTTTCCTTTTCCTGATTACTGATCTCCTATTTAGTGCATTCCCAATCTTCACTCAACAGAGTTTTCATAGTCAAAATGAATTTTTGTCAATAGCTCATGTGCTTTTCTTCTTTTATCTTTGGAAAAACACAAACACTGAATATAATCCACCATAGTGAGGAAATTTCTTGAGGAGAAACTGCTGCTGACAGTTAACCCTGTGTGCCACGGTTGAAATAAAAGAGTAAGACTGAAGTCTTCTTATAATGGAAGAAAGTTCCCAGAAACACAAATGGCAATGATAGACATGTAGAATCTATATTTCAGCATCTTTAAGAATTGGGCTTTACAACCCACCCACCCAATTAGTACAGGAATGTTTCCTACTCTCTTTAAAAGGGATGAAGCAATAGAATGTGGAGAAGTTTATTCTAAATTTGCCTTCGAGACAGCTTGAAGTGATATGTGCTTCTTTCCACATATTCTTCTCTTGGTGAATACATTAAATGAAAAACTATTAAAACCATAAGAACAATCATGGGCTAATTAACAAGACGATAAGTTATGTATAGTAATATTTATCTCCCACACTCCGGATGATGGTTAGGCAATGCTAGATCCATGAGTGGGGTCATCCCATACAATTCAGACCCAGATTGATTTGCCATCTTACTGCCTATTCATAACTGAGCTCCATCAATATTAGAAGTGCCTTCTTCAGATCAGCACAAGTATACATCTTACCCAAGGAAGATTTATAAATAGCCAAAGATTCTTATTTGAGTCACAGGGATTGAGGCTGGCTTTTCATAACATTACAATTCGTTTACATAGACAGTCAGTAGGTAGATCTTTCTAATTTCTGATACCTTTGCTGCCTATTTGCAATGTATTATCATTAACTCTTCATAGAATAATCATGAGTAGTTTAGTATATCTCTCTAACAGAATTCAACTTGAAAATTTTGTTGAAGTTGCATTTAACAGCAAGTAGACTCCAACATGCCACACCTGCTCAATGTGCTCTGCTCCACTCTCCAGCTACCCTTCCCACACACAGCTCAAGAAAACAAAGCATCACTGTAGCTCATTTCACCGATTACCAGGAAGTGTTAAGTTAAACTTGACACCATTATTCTATGGCTAGTAAGAGTTAGAATCCTCATTTCCCTGAAGAAATACAAGACAAAATGAAACACACTATTATTATCCCCACAAAATTAGGAGGGGAAGGAAGGATTAAAGGAGCCAGAGGAGTGAAGGACATCCAAAAACATAAAGAGTCAACTAATCACACAGGGAAGCGGAGTGACTGAACCACCAACCAAAGAACATCCATTGAACGGACCTAGGCCACCTACACGTATGGAACAGATATGCAACTTGGTCTGCATGTGGGACCCCTAACAACGGGAGCAGGGGCCGTGTCGAACACTGTTGCATGCCTCTGGGTTCCACTCCCCTAATTAGGCTGCCTTTTCAAGGCTCAATAAGAGTATATGCACCTGGTCCTACTGCAGCTTGACATGCCAAGGAGTATTGATATCCACGGGAGCCTTCCGCTTCTCTAAAGAGAAAGGGAAGAACGAATGGAGGAGGGGGAATGAGAGGGAGGGACAGAGGAGAGAGGACAGGGGAACAGGGGGTGGGTTGTAAAGCAAGTAAATTTAATTTTTTAAAAGTAAGGAAATAACCCTGTCACATGAAAAAAGATACATAATTCTTTATTTACAAGTCAAAAAAATGATGTTTCTATAACCTTCCCGTATTATAATACTATAAGAAGGAAATTATACTGGAATATGTTGTTTCCAAGATAATGACTGTCATATGCTTTGTGTTAGACTCTGTACTAGTTAAATTTTACTGACTAGAGTGATACAATAATTTCAACCACGGCTTGTAGTGGTTGATCTCCAACAAGATGCTATTATTTGACATCTGTAATTTTAAATGTGTTTCTAGAAGTTCACCTATTTATTTGCAAAACTATTCATTATATTTTTAAGCATTTTGTCTTTTCTATTTCTAGAAGTGGAAGTTAATGCTTTCTACGTTTATAAATAAATGCTTGAATATTACATTAAAATTTGCCTATTAATTGTTGAGTTTTGAGAGGTAATGGAACATCTTTGCTCTCCTGAGTACAGAAAATGTTTTGTAGGAAGGTACCTTTGATGAACATCTTACCTTCGTCTATCTTTATAAATAGAGGAATTGAGACAAAGTGAATGAAATGGCTGACCCAGTGTCACTACACTCCAAAGGAATTACTAAGTGATCCTTGATGTTGATGATAGTGATTACAACTTTGATTTGAAAAGTCATGTACAGAGTAGACATTATATGTTAGCTGTTACACCGCATGCTTTATAGACTTTTCACATTTGACTAAAAAAATAAATTAGAAGAATGATTCCAAGAATTGAAGAAATGGCAAAGGCCACAATGTCTATTGGACAGGTAGATTGCAGCATCATGGCTCACTGAAGAATTCTTGAGGTGAGCTACTAAGTAATGCTAGGTGAAATGGCTGCTGTGACTAAAATCATGCCACTATCTGTTTGACAGGACACTGGAAATTAGCCATCCTTTAATTAATTCTATTTATTGTGCACATACTGCAAAATCTGAAGTTTCTTCCAATAGAACTTCATTCACAGAATGAACTGCATTATAATTTTGGATGTTGAAAAATTAAAGCTCACATGGAGTAAACATTTGGAGAGATATTTGGAGAGATGCATCAACTTCATAATTCAAAAAACAGTTGTGTGGGCTTAGACTGAGAGGAATTCCTAGACAATCTCAAAACTTGGAAATAAACTCTACTTTAATAAAATCCTATATACAATTAAATTTACGTGTAGAAATCCATGATCAAAAAGTTTTGGAGAATGACTGAGTTAGTACAATGGGTAGGTTAACTTACTATGAAATCTGATATCCTGAGTTCAGTTCTCAGAACACACATGGTAGAAGATGGAAACTAACTCTTGCAAGCTGTACTCTGTCCTTCACTTATGTGCCATGACACATGTGTTACACATACACAAACACACAAACACACACACACAACACAGGCACAATTTAAAAAAATAACACTTAATGAATGTTCTTGATAAACTCAGATGTAAGTTTTGAAGGTCAATTGCCTTGTTTCTAAGGTGAATGTTTCTATCAAATCATATGCTCAGATCATAAGCACTGTGTGGATGCTGATGAAGCTTTTCACTTCAGAATTCAAAGAACTCAGTGATATCTATGCCAGTACCTCTATTTATGTAGGTTCGAAAGTTTGTCTTATTTTTCTGATTTTATTTAGTTTTCAAATGATTTTATTTATTTACATTCCAGGTGTTACCACTGTCCCATAGCGCCTCCTACATTTTCTTATCTGATTCCTTCTTCCCCCTTGCTTTCCCTCTCTGCTCCTATCATCCCCTTTCCCTGGGGCCTCAAGACTTTCAGGGATTAAGCAACTTCTACTACTGAGGCCAGAGCAAGCAGTCCTCTGCTATATATGTGGCAGGGGCCTCATATCAGCTGGTGTATGTTTCATGGTTAGTGGCTCAGTCTCTGAGATCTTCCAGGGGGTCCTCGTTAGTTGAGACTGCTGGTCTTCCTGTGGGGTTGCTCTCTCCTTCAGCTTCTTCAATCCTTCCCCTAATTCAACTACATACTCAGTCAGCTGCTGTAAAGCCTCTCAGAGGACAGTCATGATGGCTCCTGTCTGTAAGAGTATCACAGCATCAATAATAGTCTCAGGCCTTGTTACCCTCCCCACCCCATGAAATGGATCTTAAGTTGGGTGGGTCACTGGACTGCCTTCCTTTCAGTCTCTTCTCCATTTTTGCAGTTCTTTTAGACAGGAACAATTGTGTGTCAGAAATCTTGACTGTAGGATGGTAATCCCCTCCCTCCACTTGAGGCCCTGACTGTATACTAGGGATGGAGTCTTTGAATTCCCTCTCCCCACTGTTGGATATTTTGTCTAAGGTTACCCCCATTGAGCCCATAGAGTCTCTCACTTCTCAGGTCTCCCGTACTTTCTAGAGGGTACACCTACTCCCCTCACATCCCACAAGGCTGCATATTTCCATTCATTCTTCTGGTCCTCCAGGCTTCTCTCCTGTACCCTCAACAACACCCAATCTTATTTTTCTTTCCCCTTCTTTCCCTCTCCTACCCAGACTGCTCCCTCTCACTGCCTCCTGTGATTATTTTGTTCCCTCTTCTACACGAGATTGAAACATTCTCACTTGTGCCTTCCTGCTTGTTAAACTTCTTAAAGTCCATGGGTTGTATCCTAGATATTCTGGTGCTGGTCGAAGTGGAAGTCTGTATGTAAAAAAATGCAAATAGATCATATTTATCACCTCGCACAAAGCTGAAGTCCAAGTGGATCAAGTACCTCAACTTAAAACCAGATACACTGAATCTAATATAAGAGAAAGTGGAAAAGAACATCAAATTCATTGGCACAGGGGAAAATTTCCTGAACCAGTGGCTCAGGCTTTAAGATCAACAATTGATAAATAGGACCCCATGAAACTAAAAAGCTTCTATAAAGCAAAGGACACCTGAATAAGCAAATAAGCATCCTACAGATTGGGAAAAAAACCTTCACTAGCCCTATATCCAATAGAGGGCTAATATGCAAAATGTATTACGAACTCAATAAGCTAACCTCCAATAAACCAAATGACCCAACTAAAATATGGGGTGCAGAGTTATACAGAAAAGTCTCAGCAGAAGAACTTTGCATGGCTGAAAAGCACTAAAAGAAATACTCAACTTCCTTAGACATCCAGGAAATGCAAATCAAAATGACCCTGAGATTCAATCATAAACCAATTAGAATGGTTAGGATCAAAAACTCAGGGGACAGTAGATGTTTCAGAGGATGTGGAGGAAAAGGAACATTCCTCCATTGCTGATGGGATTGCAAGCTGGTACAACCACTCTGGAAATCAGTCTGGCTTGCTCTTCCGAAAATTGGAAATAGATCTACCTGAAGACCCAGCTGTACCACTCCTGGCCATACACCCAAAAGAGGCCTCACTGTACCATAAGGACACACGCTTCAATATGTCCATAGCAGCCTTATTTGTAATAGTCAGAAGCTGGAAACAACCCACATGTCTAACAGAGGAAGAATGGATACAGAAAATATTGTTCATTTACATAATGGAATATCATTGAGCTATTTAAAGATAGGACATCATGAATTTTGCAGAAAAATTGCTGGAACTAGAAAATATCATCCTGAGTGAGGTAGCCCACATCCAAAAGTACATAGTGACATGTACTCTCTGATAAGTGGATATTAGCCAAAAAATACAGAAACATGTCTTAGAAATGACATGCTATACCTAAGTAGCCCCACTCCAAGCTCATTGAATGTGATTTACATCCACTTAAATTGAAGGAGAAATAAAACAGACAATGAAAAGAACCTCTTTCAATTATAATTATTCAGTTTCTGTAGGGTAGAGAAGAAATTAGAAGTCATTAGTCTACCCTAATTGTGTTATTCTCTCTTCATACTTTCAGTAAAATATTACCTGTACTCTAAGTACTAAGAATGGCAAACCCTGGTAAACTCAGAAAAAAAGTGTAGATGGAGAAGTGAAATCTCTCATGATCATTAGTCTTCCTTCACCTGTGACTTTAAATGAATCATTTGGAAACAATTAAAATATATAATCATACAGGCTGAAGTCATTTTAAAAATAATCTGTAAGAATCCAGTTCTAAATGTTAAGTCCATATCATAGATGATTCAGCATTTTGCAATAATATCTATCTTCTGGCCAGGTATCATTATCCTTGCTGGAAGAAAAATGTAACAAGGGAAAAGTTCATTCCATGTTGCTTGATTTCTACTTCATGCCTCCTATCTAAGGTAGGAATTTCGCACAAGGCGTTGAGCCATGACAAACAAGTGTCAATAGCATCATAAGCCTATACACTGTCAGTTCAGGAGAAGTTCTTGGAGATAAATTGGTTTTCTCTCTTGTTTTATAGATAGACAAAGTCACACATCTGGTGAATGGCAGATTTGGGCATAGACCTCAGCTTTCTAAATGATTGAATTACTGTCTATTACACATGCTGTCTCATCTGGCTTCTTAGCTGTCAACAAAGACACTGTAGCATTTGTCTCTTAGCAAACCATCTTTGAAAATATGGAAGAAAGCTTTAGGATACATTGCATGCTCAGCTAGAACATAGCATTGATATTACTATTAGAGCCAGTTGTTTGTATCTAAATTGATTTAGTGTATAATAAACTTTGTACTAGTTAAGAACAATTTTAGTAAAGGCTAAAATCTGGACACACACACATACACACACACACACACACACACACACACACACATATATATATAATGAATATATATATATATATATATATATATATATATATATATA
>NW_021620842.1:5733323-5807110 GCF_004785775.1 Grammomys surdaster | reverse complement strand
GAATATATGCCATCTTATTTTATAGCTTAGGAAATTGAACACAAAATGTCAGAGACAAATGTGGATTTTCAAGTAGACGTAAAATTGGTCAGTATCTAGAGCTAATGCCTCAAGTGTTCTACTGGATGCATTTTGCATTCTTAAATGAAAAATCATTCATATCAATATATTTACTCAGTGAATAATAACATAAAAACAATGAGATATGAGGCAGCATGAAGACAGTTAAATATGGATACTCATTGTCTATCTATATTCAAGCCCTAGGCCAGTCATTTCAAAATGGAAACTTAACTTCTATCTATTTTTCCCCATAAGCATGGCCTATAAAGCATTCCCAGTCATCCCTTTGTGCCTATCTCAAAGATTTGCACAATTTTTCTGACAGCACCAACTAATCAACTTTCCCTTTGATAATAACAGCTCCAAATGATTCCAACCATAAAAATATGTGTCACCACCTTGCCATTGGTACTCCCTATTACTTATTTTCACTCTCTTCATCCTGACACAGTGCTCCATGGCCATGTCTCAACATCCTCCCAAATTTTTCCCATCCTATTTTTATAACTGTGAGGGAACTAAATACTCATATGGATACACCCCTTCATTTATTTATCTCTTGCTTAATAACTTTTAAGAAGATGTTTTCTGTCTCTAAGTGTTAAATTTCTTATATGTATCGTTATGAGCATGGCTTTATTTCCCAAGATTTACAGATGGCATTATATGACTTGGAACATATTTACTTGACTTAGTATTTCATAACACATACTGGAATTATGTTTATTTATTTAAAGGATATAAGGCCAAGAGAGATAGGTTCATGGTTAAAAGTACTTCCTCTTCTTGTAGAAGATTCTAGGTTCTAAAGTCACAAACAAATATCAAACACCAAACACCACACACACACACACATATGCACACACACACACACACACACACACACACACACAGAGAGAGAGATAGAGAGAGAGAGAGAGAGAGAGAGAGAGAGAGAGAGAGAGAGAGAAGAGATTTTTAAATGACTGTTTTCAGGAAGAAATATGGACCACTTATAAATATTTAGTAAAATGATAAAAGAGGTCATTATTAGCACCTGTGCCATAGTTAGATCAGTAATCACCATTTATAAAGCTTTGTTAAGTGCCCACTATTAGGTACTGTGTTTTCCAGACATTTTTCTGCTTTATTTGCTAGTTTAATTTTTATTTTTATTTTTAAAATATTTGATTTGTTTGTTTTATGTTTTAGATTCATCTATTTTATGAGTGTTTTGCCTGCCTGTATGAATATATACCACTAGTGTGCCTGTTAATCACAGAGGTCAGAAGAGGGCATCTACTCACCTAGAATTGGAGTTACAGATGCTTCTGAGCGGCTGTATGGGTTCTGGCAACTGAACTCAGAGCTTTCGCAAGAGCCAAGAGTTGTTCTTAACCACAGACACATCCATCCAAATTTTTCCTGTCTTTGTAGAAGTAGGAACATAACCATCTCTGCTGTGTAATAGAAAAAACAATCGCAATAATTCATTCAAGGTCCCATGACATAAGAAAGCTCTATCCAGGTGCTTGTGCTGGTCTCTGGACAGAACACCCATGTCCTTCAGCTATGCCACACAGGCTTCTGGGAGACTACTGAAATAGTAACAACATACTGTCCAGTTCCTATAATAAATCCTCTTTTTATCATAATTATACCTTTCCTTTATGAATTTTATTTGGTGATTTTCTATGTTAAATATAGTGACTATATTGAATATAGTCTGAATCAGTCTCTTCAAAGGAGAAATTCATTGTGTAATTTTTTCCTAAATGTGGGCATTCAACCAATTCTATAAACCTAAGAACTTCAGGAGAGTTGTGTAAATGGGTTCTATAATATGGTTGAGTTTAACTAATGAATTCCTCAACCCTGATTAAATATAAGTTCCTGGACAATTTTCTTAAACATTTTTAAACTCAAAAGACAGATAGTATTGACTATTTGAGGACTAAACAAGACAATTCAGACTAGTGTTTGGCTAATCACCTGTAGTCCCACAAAACAGTCAATGAATGTTAGATATCTATGTGCTTTGTTAATTGCTATGAACAGAACAAAACATCTCAAAGCATAGAAACTGAGGCAGAAATAAACAGGTTACAACTAATTGACCAAAATGATGATTGTGTAAAGAAAGTTAACAGAATCTCTGCACAGACTCTACACAGAACAAAGATGAATATCCATAGAGGAAACTTCACTATAAATAATAAAATTATGTGTATCTTCTAGTATTTGGATATAAAACCAAAAATCTTGTATACAGTAACTGTATAATTGTATATAATTAAATTGCATGATAATATTGAACCTCTTCAACCTATATTTTATAAATTAAAATAATTTGATTTTGATCTTTAGAAAAATCTCCTGCAGTGCAGCTCCTCCCTGATCTTCCCAGGTCAAAAAAATCTATAGAACAGTGTCAGCAGCCGTTGCCTATATTGGATGTTTAATGTTTAATCTTCACTGTCATCTTGATTGAATTTGGAATCAAGGTGGCACACAACTGGGACTGTCTATCTATTTTGGGAGGGTTCTGGCAAAGAGATTTAACTGAGAATTATAGACAGACAGGAACACATGCAGTACTATCCCTGGAATAGAGTCTTGGGTCCAATGGCATGAGAAGAAAGAAGAAAGTGAGATGTAGAGAATTACTCTACCATTTACTTTCTGACTGCAGATACAATGAGACCAGCTATCTTAAGCTCCTTCCACAATTATCCAAAATAAACTTTCTGCTTTAACTAGCCTTTTATTATGAATTTTGTCCCCAATACGAATTGGAAATTGCTTCATATCAATTTGAACCCTCAATCTGAAATCTTCACCCAATATTTTCTTCCTGTGAAAGTTTCATTTTCAATTTCAAGGTCAAGATTATATGTCACTTCCTAAGTAAGCCCCCACCCAGTGAGAATTATCCTTTAATTTACATCATCATTAATGATGCCCCCTAATTTTTCGTGTCTTAACATTCATGCTTAGCTTCTCAATATTACATTGCAAGTTATTTGAAGACAGAATTAGCATATAATTCATCTCTACTTCAGTTAAAATGTACCTGGTAAAAAATCTTTATAGCATAACAGGTGCTAAACATTAGCTAAAATCAGATAAAATCTGGGTTTGAACTTTTTAAAAAAATAAAAAAGTATGAGTTTGTGCTAGGCATTTCAAAACGATATTCATCATTGAGGGAAAGGCATTATGCAAGAATTAGAGATACCTGGTTAGACTGTACTGTCAGGAAGCAGATTTTCAGATGATGTCACCTGAAAAAAGTGCACAGAAGTTTGCTAGGATGGAATATTTCTCTTGTAATTGGTTACTACTTACTGTTCACTCAATCAAGTACCAGATACTGATTTAAGTTACATATATAATACCTTTTAATTAACCCTGTTTATTTTTGCTTATTATGATAAGATCTTGCTATTCAGTGCAGGCCAGCATTCAACTCTTTATGTAGAACAATCTGGCCTTGAATTTATAATATTAATAGTTTCATTTATGTTGAGATTGCAAACATGTACATCCACCTAGCTTCACAATTCTTAACTGAATTATTTCACTGGACTATTTTCTTTTTATGGTTACCCACAACTAATTAATAAACTGAGACCTGAAAACCTCCTTACCTAAGTTCATATGTCTCATGAGTAATAGATGAGCTTGTTCTCAGATTTTTACCATTTCAACCACTATAAATATTCATTCAAATCCTGAGGTGCCCTCTCATCATGGCAAGTGTTTAATGGGGATTTAGGAGCAAGAATAGTGCAGCTTTTCCTACCCTTTTTGGATGTAGCCATCTATGGATATTTGTCTGAGCCCTTGTTTTCCTGTCCAGTATTCCCTAATAAGGATCATTCAAGCACTGCAAGGACCAATGTCAAGGAGTTGAATCCAGGAAGCTTGGGCTAGAACAGTTAAGTGTGAAAATATCATTGTAAAATCTCCCTGCTAATTTGTCTTCAGAATAGAGAATTAAGAAAGGCTGCAGGGAAGGGTTTCCATTGCCCATTTCCCTGTCTCTTTGTAACGTAGCCAGAGACTTAAATACGATTGAGTTAATCTTTGAAGAAAATAGAAAATACTGTAACAATAAAGGCCATAACATGGTTACAAATGAGAGCTACTGCTCCCTTCTGCATTCTAAATTCCAAGGATAATTCTGCAGAGCTTCATTACCAGAGTATAATTGTGTTATAGAACGCTAAATCACACTGCTACACTTAACTGGCAATAACATTAAGATAGCACAGATATTCATTTTAATTAAAACATAGCCTCAAACTATTTCCCTGCTATAAGAGGCAAAACTTTCTGTATTTTTCCCACACACACAGAAACTTTTATTTTCTAGCACATCTATGGCCAGCAGTAGATGGGAGATTTAAACACAATTAGAAAACTCCACCTTATAAGTCAAGTGCAGTTAGTGCTTTACTGAAGAAGATGAATAACAGAAACGTGGGCACTGTTTTTAATCTTCTTCTACTATATCGGGTAGTACCATCAGTTATTTTAAAGAAATTGAGGTTTGCAAACAGTGATCTCAAGACCCATGCAAATTGGACATGAACTGTAATAGCCCTAGCGTTATTGTAATTCTCAGTAGCCAGCAATCTTCTTATCCATTGTTTACAGAATGAACATTCCCTAGTCAACAAATACTTACAAAATATCTACTTCATGCTACAAGAAGAAGATACATGAATAAAACCTGGATTCTTCCCTCAAACATATGTCTATCTAACTAAAGAAATTAACATAAGAGAAAAAATACATCACAGAGTGTTCTATGTATAACATAGTGTCCAAATGCTATCTTCCTTTAGGGATGAAATTTGGCATGGATGGTAAAATGCATGAAGATTTCCATACAGGCAAGCAAATGATGACAGTAGAAAAAGAATGTCAACAAATGAAAATTGCATAGATTAGCTATTGTATAAGTAAGAGTAAGCTATTTTGGAAACTCTAAATGATGCAGTATGGCTAGATTATATTATGTAAAGAATTAAGAGGAAATAAAGTTGGTGAGGTCCACGATGTGGAAAGTTGGAAATGTATCTGTGCATCTGTGTAGTGGAGAATTGTTAAAATTTAGGGGCAGATTCACTTTATAGAAGTATGACTATGGAGAATATAGCTCCTAATGTTTATCACAGCTAAAAACAGTTCTCTCACTTAAAATTCAAAGTTTCAAATGCTGTTTATGTCTACACAGCAATATTACAATGGAATTTACAATTAAAACCAGATTTATAGCACTGGTCAATATTTATAATGTGCATTATATGTTGAAATGCTTTTTAAATTGTATTATAGTTAATCCTTAAATATATAGGGATGGCTGCCTTCCCACAAGAAAAACTGAGGAACGGATTCAATGAGTTGTTCACTGAAATTATTGAGAGATTACAGGGATGGTTAGATTCCAAACTAGCCTCTGAACAAATTTGAGAATGACAACTATAAGCAATCACTTATAAGAAGTACTGTAGAACTATAACCTCAGCACATGGGAGACTTAAAGAGGAGGATTCCTAGTTCAAGACAAAGACATCCTGGGTTACATGGTGAATTCTAAACAATCAATCATGACACCATGTTTCAAAGAAACAACCTGTATCAAAATGTGATAAGTGGATGTAGAATACTTCTCTAAAATTTTTATTGCAGAAAAAAATTGACTATATATTTCTCTGGGTAAAATCAGAGCATTTACCAAATTATAGTGGTACATATCATAATCCCAACAGCTAAGAGGCAGAAGCAGGCAGATCCCTTCAATCTAGCTTGGTTTACATAATGAGTTACAGGACAGGCAGTGCAACATAATGAGGCTTTGTTTCAAAATAAAAGTACTGAGCCGTTGTACTGTTCTGATATATATATATATATGTGTGTGTGTGTGTGTGTGTGTGTGTGTGTGTGAATGTGTGTGTGTGTGTGTGCGTGTGTGTATGTATGTATATTTGAATATATGTATGTATGCATGTATGTATCAACTATTCCTTACCACCACCAAAAAAGAATATGTCATTTGGCATTAATCTTGTCCATGATCTTTGAACATAAGTGAGAGAGTAAGTTTTCCTGAAGGAGTGAAACTCATGCAGAACCCCAAAGGGTTGTGAAAAACAAACAGGGTGTATTGTTACTGTGATCATCACAAATTGGTAACATGAATTATTTTTAAAAAATTTCACAACTTTTTCTTAATTTGAAGAGAATTTACTGATTATACCAGTTATATGCCTTTCAAAAGTCACTCTTTTAATAAAGACTTAAGCTACCTAAATCTTGGACATTCTAGTTTGTATCTACAGACAACAGCTCATATATAAAATGAGAAAATGTTCTTCCTGATTTTTCTGCAGAATTCATAAAAAATAAACTGTGACACAATATTCACATGCAAGAATTTAAGTATGGCTTTGTTGTTGTCTGTTGTTTTCTAATTTGTTGCAGTTATTTTATGGAATGTGAAACATCACAACCTGTGTTTCCCAGACATGGTGGATACTACCATACAGTCTTGTCCACAATGCATAAGCAATAAAGAGTTGAGTCAACATTCTTTATTAGTATCTGAGAAAATAAAACAAGAGCACTGATAAGATTAGGGGTTTAGGGAATATTTTTGAACCAGTCTCTCATAAATTGGATATTGTTTTCAAAAGTACTCTGCTATCAACTTCCTTCTAGTTAATTGTGACTCTAAAATATTTTCTCCAACATTCATTTTAGTTATATTTGTAAAGATTTAGTAGTAACAAAAAAATTCCTAAAAATTCATTTGATCTTCACAATTACTCTAGAAGTGAGAAGAGTAAAAACCATTAAAAAAAAATGAAACAAGAGAAAAAAAACAACCTATCTGAAGATAGTGTCAGCACTGGTCCTCTACATCCTGGATTAGGGAACATCTCTTTGCATTATGTGACCATTCTAAGTAGTAGTTCTTTCTCAAGGAGTTGCACTTTGAGATCTGTTTTCAATTCTATAACATCATACTCAATATTTCCTAGAGCACATTTTCCATGTCTGGCCATTTCCTTCTGGCCATCTATTATACACTAGAATTCAAAAACTGTGTTAGAACCATTGATCACACTCCTTCAATCCTAGGGAAGCTCAAGGGTTGTTTTTTATTTAACTTCCTGTTATATCACTTTGATAAATGCAAATTGAAAAGTGCTAAATATGGCTTGAATCTCTGTAGCTTCTGTGAAACCCTTGCCACCTTCCAAGACTCAACTTTTGGGTGCTCTGCAATGAAAATAGACAATGCCTGCCGGCTTCCAATGAGAGATTTCAAATATTTCTAATTTCTTCAATTTAGCTTCATTTAAATTTTACTGAGAGGTAATTGCACTGAATTAATATAGTTACAATTATGCTGAAATCAATCCATTAACATCTTGAAAATTTTTATTAAGCTGGCAGAAATGTTATGGATAAAAACAGAAATACATCCTCTATTTGGAGTGTAGATTAATATAATAAGAATGCTGGAGTTTAATTTCTCCAGGATATAAAATGCTTGAGACAAGAGACTATGAGTTAATTTTCTGTTCTCTGGCTTTAGAGTGCTGTTTTGAGGGCATGAAGATAATATTTGCATGTAAAAGTACCTGGATCCACTTGTCCTCATTCTCATTTTATCAAAGGAAATCTGATTAGCAAGACTAGAGTCACATCCCCATAGGTACTTGCTTACCATTTACTTTCAATGTGCTCTCCCACGAATATACTTGAGATAAGAAGTGCAACATATCCCTTTTCTTGACTTTATACCTGAGAAGTCCTTAATTTCAGAAAATATGCTTAATAAACTGATGACTGTGTTGATGTCTACTGCAATGACAGTGATAAAGACTGACCTAAACCTCCAGTAATCATGTTTAATTTTGTAATATACTAGATGGCTTAAAATTATGTATACCACATGGAACTTACGATGAACTCAGAATAAATTCTGAAGTTGTGCAAAGTATAGTCACAACACTGGTTCTTTGAATGTCAATATGCCATTATATTCTTCTCTTATCTGATAATTATTTTTTAACAGCATTCATTCAGTAAGTGATTATATATAAATTATCAAGTCTCCCCATTGCTATGTATTAGTGATTAAAATGGCATAAACCCGGCATTCATAGAGTTTATGTCTTAGTACTAAAATACTAAAACAAATCAATAAAAGAGTAATCTAAAATGACTGTTTTCAAAAAACATATTACTTTCAAGGGTTGATATAGAATATGAAAAGATTTATGATGGAGAGTAAAAAGTATACTAGATGAATATCCTGAGTTTATCTAAGAATCTAGTACCTTTTTCCTGATCTTAGAACACAGATTCTGAAGTTATAGTGCCAGGCAAGTTTAGTTATGTTAACAGAGTCCAGATTATGTAGGATAGTGTGGAGTACTATAGTTTTATTTTAAGTATAAAGAAAGCCACTGGGGTATTCAAAGCAGGAGACTAATATATCTCATGGTTAGAAATCTAAAGCCTTCTTCTGACTTCCCTATGAGGAAGAGATTGGATAAAGGTAAAAGGTGAATAATCCACTGAAGTACTATAGGAGAAAGACTATGGAAGTTAGAAAAGCATGGAAGAATGGCACAGAAGGCTGTAGAGTGGAAATCACTCTTTTAAGCTGAATCAGTGAAGCAACTGAGTGTTATAGAGAGAGCAAATGGTAAAGAATGATATTAGAGATCAGGACTTGAGCAACTAGATAATAGTAATAAAGTTTTATGAAATGGTAGGGGCACAATGAAAAAGATTCCTTAATGTTTGAGAAGCATAAGGAAGAATATTAGGCAAACAATTAGAGAAATCAGAAGTTCAATGAGACTTTTGCTCTCGATGTTTATCTGGGAGTTACCAGCCTACACTCTGCCTTGAGAACTATGAAAATGGATAGTTTTATGTAAGAAAGATATATGAATGAAGTACAAGAATGGAGTGGGTTCTTTAATATTTACAGATCAGGTTAAGTTTGAGAAATATATGAAGAAGGAACAGTCACAAGGGAAAAGACTATTAATAGTGGCTATTTCAAATAAGAGGAAAAGTACAGAACTTCTAAATATTAAAAGATTGGGAATAACATAGACAAAATATACAAGTAACCATTGTATTTGAAATACATTAATTTTCTTGACAAAGAAAATAATTAATTTGACAAAACATCAGTGCTATTGAAAAGAGCTGCTTTGGTGAGTTATTCAACAGAAGACCGAATGCAACAGTTTGAAGTATTAGAAATATGGCATGAAAAGAAAATTTATTTTTAAAACTGAATAGGATGTTAAAAAGGAGAGAAGCAACTTGCCAGAGACATGGAATCCAGAAAGAAAGTTAACTGAACTAAGGGATGCCAAAGTATGCAAGAGGAAGAAAGTGGCTGATAATGAAGGAGAGACTGATGATGCCGAAGCTAGATAAGCATGAGAGCAGGAGACAGTGAGGAAGTAAGAGGAGATGGAATCGGAGAGCTTAGGGAAGAGTTGACATCTGGTGTCAAAAAATAAGCAAGCAAAGAACAAAGAAAGAAGCAGTGAAAGAAACAAAAAGCCAACATTTCTTAGAGGTACTAAATGGAAAGACAAGGATAGGTATATGTGAGTTTAAAATAGCTTGATGGACATTTTCTACTTTGTTAATGAAGTTCATGTGAAGCTGAGCTTGCAGAAAGAAAGGCTGTATTCTAAAGATTGTGAAGTATGAATGCTGTCACCTCCATGTCTGTAGAACTGAGCTGACCATATAGATATATGGACACTGCGATGTAGTACTGCTGAACTGTTGAGGTAGAACATGGTGCCTTTATCTAGATACATTCAAGTGCCTGTATGCAGAAAGACTTGGGAGAGATATTAATGGCACTCTACTTCTATATAGGAGACAATATGAATAAGTCACAGAGATATTCTATAATACGGTAATCATAAGACCCTCTGCACAGAATCTAAATGCAATCAGAAAGAAAACAAAGGTGAGAGATGTTATGTGTAGTGTTAAATTGCAGTCATTAAATGAAAAGGCATGCAAAGTTGTTTACACTGGAGAGTTTGCATATAATGATATTCTAAGTGACACAGGGTATGGTCAGAACACTAGGTTTCTGAGGCAAAGTGAATAATAAGTTTACATGAAATTGCAATAAAATTAAATATGAATGCTAGATGCCTTTGATATATGGATTTTGACATTTCCAAAATGATAAAGGGAAATAAAATGGGAGCAGTAACTAGGAGGATATGTCCTGATCCTAAACAGAAGGAAGAAAGTGACTTGGTCTGGTATAGGCTTTTGGAACCTCAAAAACTACTCCCAGTGACAGATCTCCTCCAATCAAGCTATACCTACTCATCCTTCCTAACAGTCCATCAAATGGGAAACAGAAAACAACAACCCAGTAACTACACTGAAAAATAATAAAAGTGCCGGTTGATAACTATCATAAGGAAATAAAAAGTAGTAAAATGGTTTAAGGTTTCAATTTCTTAAAAATTGTTTACTTTATTATTTCTGAGATTTTAATATAATTATATTATTTCCCTCTTTGCTTTCTTCCCTCCAAGTCCTCTTATATCACCCTACCTACTCTCCTTCAAAATTCATGACCTCTTTTTAAAATGAACTATTAAATGCATATATGGATATTTTATACATATATTATTAAATATAACATGCTTACTCAGTATTAAATTCATATATGTGTGTCTTCAATTGTTTTTTACAAACTGCACAGACTATTGTAGTAAATGATAACCAGTTGAAAAGATTGTAAGAGCCAGAGGGAGTCTGCTGAAAGACTGGGATTTTACAAATGCCAGGGAACCAACAATGGACAAGAGAGACTTTGATTTTCAACTTACTGATGCATAGATTTGATGTGTAAAAGAGTGATTGGGGGTGATATAATGTCAGAGACAGATATATTTTGTGTACACTAAGATAAGAAAATGAAAATGTGAAAAGGAGTTATAATTCCCATGGAGAGTAAGTGAAAAATAACTAGGACTCCATTGCTTAGAGACAAACTGGAGAGAGTAGCTTCAGGCCTAAGAGACTGGATCAACTTAAGATATAGATGCAACTAATTAAGAACAATTAGCAAATTTTACATCTCAGTTATTATTGTTACTGGGTATGAGATTTGGAGATCACAGTTACTATTGTTATTGGGTGTGAGATTTGGAGATCATAGATTGCTTAGTGGAACTGGGAAGGCAGAAGTATATGTAAGGCCATGAATAATATCAAAGAATAACTCACTTCTTTTTAAAGCATTTATTTTTACTCTATAAATTCTATATCACCAAGAATAAAAAGAATATAAATTGAGATTACAATATAAAAGAATATTCATATTTACAGATAAAGCATGGACACAATTTTTCATGCTACTAGTTGACAAGAAAAGCTAGAAACTAAAACTAAAATAATACTGTTAAACATTTGTATTAAAGTTAGCAGGTTTTGATTACTGATGTTAATTAAGGTTATACTTACTGCTGCCATAGTTCTGTGTCTTTTGAATTCCTATTTTTTTTATCAAGTCCTGGTTTCCTTGTATGTGAAAAGAATCACTGGATATTCAGGATCACATGAGAGGCAGAACAGGATGCCTGAAAAATCAAAACTTGCTGCCCTGATAATTGATGGATATTATCATGCATTTTATTTTACCCAGAACATTGCCAGAAGAGGGAGCCTGCCTTTTAATTTTATTTGGAGATAAATTATCCATATCTGTGTTTTAGTAACAGTTCACAGTTACCTAAATGTCCAATTTTTTCCCTTCCTACTGTCATATGAAAATATGTCAGATGCATTAAAGTGATACTGTAATTTAAAGCTCCCTCCTCTAATGATTGGTCCCTTGCCTGAACCATTAAAGGCTCCTAATGATAATTTTATCCCTTGTGACTCTACTGTTCTAAAACAGGTATATTTTATTTGAGATTGTGCATATTTCTAACAAAATAAAGAGATTCTGTAATGTTGTAAACTTCTAGAATCATCAAATTAGTTGAAAATGTAAATGCTTGATACAAATAGCATTAATATGACGTTTTTTGACTTTGCTATACCTCTTTGCTTTTTTCCATAGTGATTATTAGCACTATGCTGAAGTGTTCAACAGTGATTAAGGGTCTTTTATCCATTAGGCTAGGTTCATATCCACTAATCAGTTCTTAATCATACTTGGCCAAAAGTAACTTGTTCATGTTATACTTTCTGCATTTAAAAATCATGTAAATAACAAAAACTATTTCATAGAGTTATAGTGACAATTATGTGTGCTAATAATCCCTGCAGGTACTTTCTTAAGAAGTTGGTACATTTCCTGCCTTCTTAAATATTAATGATAATTGTTATTCCTCGCTATCTTTCTCTACATTCACCAAGAGAGGCTCAATATCTCTCTTTACATAGTCTCCCCATCACAACAATGTAGAGAATAATTTGTAAGCTAAATACCTTGAGCAAAATGATGCACAACAAAGAAAAGGGGTAGGAAATGTTTAAAAACTATTCACACACTGCACACACTGATTTATTACTCCATGAAATCAGATTATCAGATGATGGGCACACAGAGCTGTTCCAAACAGAACTCAGCATCGGCTACATTTTCTAGGAATTGAAGCTTGTAGAACCAAGCATTTTCTTCCCCCACTGAAACCTGAAGTGGTAGGATTTGCCTAAGCCAATCATTTCAACTCTCTATGCCCCAAACATAAAGTGGAGACTGGTGAGATTATTCCCAGTGATCACCTCTGGTTCAGGTACTGCAATCCCATCCTGAATGCTGTTGTGCAGTGATACAATATGGAAATTGCCAATGCGAGTAAGTGAAACCTCTACATGAACCGTGCAGATAGCTGGCTATTACACAATGGGAAATGTCGAGAAAATAACCTTATGGAGTGGAAAGTATTGAATTGTCTGATTATGACTTACTCTCCAATATAAAGATATAGCCATGCTTGGCTGCTCAAGGGTGAAAATGTGGTAATGTGTTAAAATGCTAATGAAATTGAAATCCTATAATAGATGTTTAGAACAGTTTAGGTTACCAAGACATGGAAAGTTAGAGAGCATAGCTCATAAATCCTGTTGATAAGGCCAAACTCTTCAGAACATTCAAGGCCCTTTATAGCTTGATTCTAACTTCTCTTTTCAAGCCTATCTCCTTTTACACACCCTGTGTTCAATCCATAATGAACCGTTTGACATTCTCCATGCACAGCAGGTTCTCTGGTGTCACATATACACAAAGTCATTTGATTTTCAACCTCTTATTTCAAACTGCTCCAGCTCATTGCCATCATCTATTCTAGATCAGCATCGCTCACCCACAGGACTGCTTATACCATTTCTTGCCTGGTCAGCCAGCCCCTGGTGTTTTCTCACTCTAACCCATTGTCCTAATCATTGCCAAATTACTTTTATTAACAATGCATCCAATCAATCATGTCTGTCTGGCTTAAGTTCCTTTGGTAGTTATTTCATTGCTTCTAAATACAAAATACAAAATATCAATAAGGCAAGCAAGAACCTTCAGGATTGAGAATTCTGTAACTCCTCACCTACATATCCCATGTTATTTGTTTCTCTGAACACATGCTCTAACCTTGCTGGTGAAAACTTCACTTTTTCAGACTTGATAGCATTTCTTTTATCTCCATGTCTATTGAAGGCTCTTCGCTGCACCTCTAACCCAAGTTTCCAACTAGTTCTTGCCTGATTCACTAATGCAAAGATACACCTCCTTTCCAAAATAAGATTATATGGTATCCCCTTGGCATGTGTCTTTATGCCTCTTGAGCTTTTTCTATTATAACACTTCTGTATTTCCACTATACACCTGTCTGACAATGCTATATATTTTATTTTACTTCTATTCTCTAAGTAAATTTTAACCTGTCAAAATCAAGATCAAATGTTATTCCCCTCAGAAAATGCTCCCTGATCTCACTAAGTTGCTCTTCCCTCCATCTTCAGTGCTGTCACAGAAATCCATACAGTGCTCCATTTGTCACAAGTCTTAACACTGATGACTAGAACCTGGCTCTAGAGAAATTTTAATCCATGACACAAGCAGATGTACTATCCTGTGGGGATAAATAATGTGATAGAGAATCCAGAGTCTAAAATAATTTAGAAATAAATGCCAAGATCTCTTTGTGTAAGGCACATACTATATTTTTGGGGTATATATACGTAAACATAAATACTGTATACATAGAGACATATATATATATATATATATATATATATATATATATATATATATGGCTTAAACACATACACTAACACACATACACACACATGCATGCACACACAGATGTGCACACACACACATATATATACACACACACACTCTTCCAGATGGTCAATCTTGGAAATTTCTATTTAGCCATTTAACTCTTCTCAATGGACTGGTGTATTTGAACTCTTATTTTTTTCTCAATTATTAACAGTATTTTCACACAGCATATGCTTCAAGCTCTCGGTAAGATCTGGCCAAGATCTTTAATAGCATAATGATGTTCATGTTACAATATCAATCAATAAGTAATTTCATAGTTGGACAACTGTTTTTAATGACATAATTCTTAGAAACTATTGTTTCATGTATCTTCAGATGATGTGCAAAAGGACCTGTCACCAAAGAACAGCTTTTAGTCCTTATCATATAATCAGGAATCAAAGCCACATTCCACTAACTTAACACTGAAATTTTTGTGTCTTTCCATAATATTAACAACCTTCATATGTGAGCTTTAGATGTTTGATATTTAAATTGAAATTAAAGAAAATCTTACTAGACACTGATTACTTTCAAGTGTAATTTTAATAGCAATAGTGTTATAAAAAATAACCCTAGGAAAGCATTTTGAATAAGACTCTTTTTTATTAATGAGCAAACCCAAATCTCATTAAATTGAAGTAAGCTAAGATTTTAAATAAGAGCCTTTAAAAAGTTACAGCTCTTGTTGTAACATCTGAGTAACTCCCAAATTTACTTAAAATGCTCTGACATTTTAATGAAATGTCACTTATCTAGCATGTGTCTGTCATCTATATATTAATTATATATCATCTGCCTACCATCTACCTATCCTTTCATCCATCATCTGCTTATTGTCACTGTAATTCTCTTAGACTCACCTTGGTTTCAGATGAATACCATGGTAGAAGTACTCATTACCTTAAAAATCAACGTTCTGGGTTTTTGCCACTTTATCTAAGGAAAATACCAGTTGTGGTAGCTTCTGATCTTGGATCAAATAATCACATTATAAATCTTTGAACACACTTTACATTTCCTAAAGTTCATAATTTATCTCACATCACTCCCTCTTCCTGTTCATAGGAAAGACTTATGAGAAACATTTTCATGCTTCCCAGTCCAAACATTTTTTTGCTTTTTTTGTTTTTTGTTTTTTTGTTTTTCGAGACAGGGTCTCTCTGTGTAGCCCTGGCTGTCCTGGAACTCACTCTGTATACCAGGGTGGCCTCGAACTCAGAAATCCACCTGCCTCTGCCTCCCAATTGCTGGGATTAAAGGCGTGCGCTTCCACCACCCAGCATAGTCCAAACATTTCTACTATTAGAGGCTTTTCTTCAATCTTACTCCTAACCCCCTGAAAAATTAAAGATAACTTCTATTTTCAGACTTTCCCAAGTACATCATTTGGGTTCATTCTATGTCACTTATGTTCTTTCTTTAATTATAAATGCAATGTACTATCTTTCTTGCTAACCATTAGGCTCCTTAAGTCCAAACCCATACTCTAATGTTCCCATCTGTGTACTGTAACATCACTGGATTCTCTCCATCTTTGCTCCATTATTTATGACTAAACAAGTGATGGCTGTCCATTTGAATCTCCAGGTAAGTTTAACATTCTCTTGCCCTGTGGCCAACTGTATAAAACTAACATATTAGCCAGATTTTACAGGACTAGATTTGCTTACAGAAGCCCTTCAATATCCTGAATTTAACTCTTCCTGGAAAAGGATGGAATGCAAGCTTGAAATTGAGATATCAGGATCAGTCAGTGTTAGCCAAGGGCTCTGATGTTGACAATGATATTTGTTAAAGGAACACTACCCTGAAAAAAAAAAAAAACAATTAAAAGCTCCTAAACTCTGAGAGAAATCCTCATTTACTGACTCTTTGAGAAAACAGGATTCTTTTTTCCCTCTTAGTGAAGATTTCTGGGTTTTGTTTTGTTTTGTTTTGTTTTTTAAAATCAGACCTAGCTTGATAACTGTCAAAAAATTCAGGCTGCATTCCCATATTGGCCTCTTCAATAACTCTTTGAGGCCTGAGAGGTAGCTATCTACAGATCTTACTTCCTTATTTTTCCTTTATTTTCTTCCCTTCTTTCCTACTATCCTTCCTTCTTTCTTTTGATAGATAACCCAGATAAAGAAATGATGGATAGATGACAGGCATAGATAGATAGATAGATAGATAGATAGATAGATAGATAGATAGATAGATAGATAGATGATAGATAGATAGATAGATATAGATAAATACATACATGATAAATAAATATTTAATAGGTACATAGATGAAAGTTAAATAGATGGATATATACATGATGATAGATGATAGATAGTGAGATAGATGATAGATGGATGGATAGATGATAGATAGATAGATAGATAGATAGATAGATAGATAGATGATAGATGATAGATGAAAGGTAGGTAGATAATAGGTGATGGATGAAAGATAGTTAAATAATAGCTAGATGATAGAAAAATAAATCATATGTAGACACACAGACACAAGGACAGACAGACATACAAAAAGATAGAGAGAGAGATAAACAGTTCAGACAAGCAGGCAAACAGACAAGCATATATGCAGATAGATAACAAGTGAAATAGGCATTCAAGCAGAAAAACAAAAGTATATGCAGTTAGATTTTTCTGTGTTGGAAATAAGGTTAGAATTAAATGCTGTTACGGTTATACTAATCTGTTGTCACAACCATGGTAACTGGGAGACCTTCAAATAGTGTCCTAAATCTCTCATCACAAACTGCCTGAAAAAATGGGAAGCTGTTCTCCCAAGTTGTAGTGCAAAACATGAATTTTGGAAACTAGAAAGTTAGATTACAATCGTTCTTTTTCTTATCTTAGCCCCAAGTCATTTTAGATCAAATTAGACTCTATTTCATTACCTAGAATGGCTAACACCAAACAATCTCACCACCAAGGTATGAGGGATAAAAGTAACTTATCTGATTCAAGCCTGTACTGACTAAAATGGTAAATTAAGCAGGGAGCTGCCACAATAGTGATTGAAACTACCATTTGCATTTTACAACTCTATTAACTTTTACTCCAAGACTAAAAATGTTCAGTTCAATATAAAACAAACAAACAAACAAGCAAGCAAGCAAACAACACAACATTCAAGATCCTACTCCTCATGGTTGGAGGAAAATGTTTCTTCCTGATTCAGTTTCCTCCCAGAGATCAATATGTCTGTTCCATTATACTAGGTAGTGATGACTAAAAGATAAGATCTTCGCCCTATACGAATTATTATTATTATTATGAAGTCATAAAAGTAAATCATTAAAAAATCTATGTGATGAGAAATGATAAAGTTGTTTAAGTACTAGACATTCCTCAGGATAGCAAACTACTGAAGTGCTCTGTACCCTCCTAATTTACTGAGCTATGATCATGCTCCAGGCTCATCATCTTTGTGGTTTTCCAGGCTGGCTTTTCTCAAGTCTGATTCCAAGCTTTAGCAAAGACTACAGGGCCATATTCCAAATATAAAACTGTAACCATTCTGATTTTCTAATCCTTGAGATCTGAGCAAAATAGAAGTATTACAAAATTCCATACTATAATAGAAGGGAATAAAATGTGAATATTGATCAACGTGTCTAAATAAAATTTAACAAAAGAAGGAATACTGGACAGAGGAAATTTACTCAATGGGGCTTCCCAGTCAAAGCACTCAATAGATGTAGGAACAAAATGGAAGCCTTACAGTAAGTTAAAATATACTCAGCAAGATTTGAAGATAATTTGAGAGATCTGATAAGGGAATAATGGTGCTTAATTTTAAAAAATTCCTTAAGGATTGTGTATGATTTCAACCTCTGAACAATAGTTCTTATGCAGAATGTATCATGATAACTGCTTCTGGTTTAATAAAATCAATGGGAAGAATATCAGATTTCTTCCGTGTTTTTATTTATCAGTTTCTTTTCTCCATGGTTCCACAAAAAAGTCCATTGGTTATATTTGTCTGGTATGATAGTGAAAATCAATACCTGATCTCCAAATTCATCTCATCATGTTCTATGAAATTCTAATTAACTTCCTTCCTTCTCATGGTTCTCATTGGATAAATAAACGTCAACATTGTTTATGTTTCATGGAAGTTATTTCTCATTTCAAGCCATCACTTTAGTTTTGGGCAGATTTATGCAGAGATTAGAACTGAGGAACTCAAGTTTTTCACAGAGATATCACTCTCAAGGCTTCATGCATACCAGGTAGGTGCTCAGTGCTCTCCAAATTTATTATTCATTACATTAATTTTCATATTTCTGAAACACTGTGTTATTCCTCCCCCCCAGAAGATATTATGTATGGACATCTTCCCTTTGGCAGTTTTAATAACATGTTCTGTAAAAATAAATCCAATTTGCTATTATCTTGAGGAGCAGTACAAAGCTCCAGAGATTCCTCTATGTCTCTGTGTAAGAAGATCCATCAGCTCTATCTCAGGATCAGATCTTACCAAATTCTACCACATTATGTACAGTATCCACAGTTTATCAGTACACATGAGAGAGATGACCAAAAGTTACCACAGAGGGATTCCTGGTACTTCCCTGACACTCGGAGGTCTCTATACATGAGAGACACAAAGAAGACAATCATCATTTCTACCAGTTTCTAGATACTGATTGATTTCCTAAAGTTGTTAACTAAGATTGACATCTCTAGGATGAAAATTTTTCAAGAATGTTAGTAAAGTTAATAGGTAATATATAAACAAGAGATTTCAATAATAAGTTATACCTCTCACCAAACAAAAGTTTTTAATTGTATAAAAATTTTTCTTGAAGGGCATTGGTAAGTACACTGAGTTGGGGAATCTAACAAGAGAAGTTCTCCCCAATCCAGTCCATCTGAAAATCCTTGTGTGAGTGTGCAAAATCTCATGCACATATGTGTACTGATGTTCATAGACCACATGATGACATCATGTGTAATGCTTTATCACTTTCTGTCTTACTCCCTTTAGACAGGTTTTCCCACTGAACTTAGAGCTAAGTTGATGGGCAGCAATGTCAAATGATCTTCCTAGCTCTTCCCTCTCCAGTTCTAACATTACAGGCACATATGTGACCATGCCTGGATTTTTAGACAAACACTGGGGATTTGAACTCAGATCCTTCTGCTGATACAGCAAGGGTTCTTACTCACTGAATCATCTCACCAGGCCAATCTGAAAAACTTTTCTGCAGCTTGTCTCATGGAAGACGTTATTCAGCCCTGAACAGCCATCATTGGATATGGGCCTATTTGGCATTTCTTTACATTTCTTTATTCTGGAGCACACGTGTTTCTTCAAGCCAATCATGCCCTTCAAAGGGAGCCATTTGACAAAAGGTCCCTCAAACTTGACATTTCACTTCCTAGAAGGGCTTGATAGTATTGTGACTGGAAATCTAACTGTGAATGTTCATAATTTATAGATTACTTTCCTGATTAATTCTAGCGACCAACTCTTCCAAGGCAGAAAGATGTGTATATGTGTATGCATGCATATTTTAGGTACTTTTATTTATTTCTGGAGCCAGAAAAAATGCTATATATTCCTACCACTCATTTCCTCTCTCTAAACTATGACAGATTACATGCCCTAAACTACTGTGCTCTTAGCAAACCTGAGAAAATCTGCTTTCTATGATAATGGAATCTGTAGTTGTTTGCTAAAATTTAGTTCTGATAAAATTCTATCTTATCAGAAGTGAAAGTACAATAAGTTTTATAAATCAACATTTGGCAAGTGATATTCTATGCTGACATTTCTATTCTGGAATTGGTATTTTATTTGGGTGAGAGACATCTGAATTTATTAAAAGAAGTTGACTTGTCTTAAAGGGTCAGGTACTGTGAATTTGTTTGTTTATTTATTTATTTATTGAAGTTTTTAGCAGTTTCATGGTGCTATTTGATGCAGTTTTCTCTCTTTTATTCAAAAGTATTTATTCAGTGCTCACTATGTGCACATAATTATAGAATCTTGTGGCATAAAAGTAATAAACACAGCACTTCATTGTCTTTATGTGATAGGGTCCTAGTGGTGAAGTTTGGTTGGAACATGTGTAAAGATAGAGTTACAGAAATTAGGTTAAATTCAAGTAGGATACCATAGACTTCTCTTCTCTGTCTCCTTTCACTTTAGCTCCAGGCAGAGTAGAAGATATTAAAACTTTAGTTCACATTTTTGTGGGACCTTACCAATTAGTAGAAACACAAAGGATTTGAGCAATGAATGCTTTTTTGTCAGGCTGAAGAACAAAATCCAAAGTGTTAGCAGGCATCAGCAGCTCTTACTTACCTATTATTAAGGTAATAATAGCTAGTATTATTACCTAGTATTAGCTCAATACTAACGCTAATGTTAGTATTGGTTTGATTTGTAAGGGGTTTTAATAGTTGATGGGAGATGGAGTCAAGTGCAGAAAAGCATCTATTTTAAGGAAGGAGCTTCCATACAACACTGCTCTGTGGTAGCCTATCTTGAATGTAAATCAGGATTCTGTTTCCAACCTCAGATTTTCTAATTTGCTGGTTCTAGGGTGTGTTTCTCAAAATTGTGTTTTGAATAAGACCCCTGGTGCTTCTTATGTTATTTCATGGAGCTCTGTTCCCCTCAAATGTGGAAGATTTTGGACACTTAAGTTTCTCTACCTTCAGGACATATTATAAATAAGAATTTTATTTGATATACTCACTTCAGAGTAAAAGGAAAGAGGAAAGCCCAGATTGAATGGAACTTAGATTTCTCAATGCTTACATGGAGTTCTTCTCATTTAATTTCACCACACTCCTGTCAGCTTAACTCAGGTCAAATTGAGAAGCAACTCATGAGACAGGGAACAAAGCTGTTTTCCACTGGAAAGAATAAAGTGTCACACGCTTGTCATCTACTTATATGAGACACAAGTGGCCTCAGAGTTCTAGAAAAAATCTTAATTATAATTTCATTTATTTATTGAGGGTATGTGTCCCATGGCTCATATATACAGAGTGATAAAGACAATTTGTGGGGCTTGATCCTCTTTTTCTATCATATGTTGGTAATCAAACTCAAATATTCAGTCATGAAGGAAGCTGTCTTATTTTTTTTTAACCATTGATCTGTCTTATTGGCAATGGTCTCTCATTTTCAACACAGGTAAACAATAATAACCTTTGAGACCTAATTTCTATAGTAAGAGATTTGCAGTATCTTTGCTTAGGGAATAATGAAAGCTAAGGTATCTGGGGGCTCGCCATGCATCCCTACCTTAGTAGATGCAGTATTCTTACTACCTAAATTCCTATAACATGTGAAATACTTTCTTTTAGGCTATATACCTTATATATAGTTGAATGTGCATCTAATGGAGTATTGTAGCCATCATTAATATGCTTAATTTACATTGTCACTAAATTGTTTTGACAAATTGATCCTTCACATATACAAAGAAAGGCAAATATCCACATGGGATTAAGAGAGTCTAAAGTTCCCAAACCTAAAACATTTCATTTAGATTAAAATATCCTGTTAAAAATCCAAAAGATCTCCTTCAGGGACTGACTTATTTCACTAGCAGGAAAAGATACTATTTATTAATTGTATAAAATAGATTTAATTTATTTTTTCTCATGTATGTAATTTACTTAAAGCCACATTGATGCTCTATCCCTAATTGTATATCTCATCAGCCCCTCATTTATTTTTAAGCTGAGATTTACCATGAAGTAAGCACATATGATATTTATCTTTGAGTCTGGGTCATTTTTATGTCATGATGATCTCCAGTTCCATTTAATCTTGTGCAAATAACACATTTTTGTTTATATTTATGACTGAATAATACTGCCTTATGTAGAGACATCATATTTTACTTCTGCACCTGTCATGGGTCCATAAGTTAGTTCTATAATTTGGCCAATAAACCTGAATGTGCAGGTATCTGTGGTATTTAAAATTTGAATCTTGTGGAAATGTACACAGGAACTGTATAATAGGATCATCTCTATCATGGGGTAATTCTAGTTTTAGTTTTCTGAGGAGCTTCACATGTATTTTCATAATAACTCCAAAAAGATACCCCTACCTAAAGGATTTAAAGTTTCTATTCCCTTATACTATCCTGCTAGGAGAATTACCTTTGCTCTAGGGAATTTAGTAAAAAGTACCTGCCACTTCTACTTAATGAGATCTTCATTCTTTGAGCTTCCATATACAGCCATGAGTTTATTTAATTAAAACTTACCAATCTTGTATAAACTACTATTAATTCTCGTGACTAAATTAACTAGAAGTTCCTTTTATACATCCATAGCTTGAGAACACATCCATCATCAAGAAATCTTCTCAATTAAAACATCATTATTATACACACAACCTTACTCAGAAAAATTCCAGACACAATTTCTTAGAATCCCAGGTTGGAGGGGATAAACAAAAACAAACAAACAAAACAAAACAACAAAAATAAAAACAGTCTGTCTTTGGAAAAATCTAAAAGAAATGGGAATCACCTGGCAGGAATATACAGAAAGAATAGGTAGTAAACTGCCTTTTGACTAATGGCCCAGTTTTCTGAGAATAATACAAAGAGAAAAAATATAGGCTACGTAGGAATACTTGGATTTCAGGTTTAATTATCTGTCTGTTCCTAGAAAAAGAATTACATATCGTCTGATACGGGCTCACAAGCTGATGAATATTTAATAGACAAATAATGAATTCTGGAATGAATATTTAATAGAGCAACATCAAGGTATATAGGTTTGCGGTGTGCTAAGGAAATAAGGCTGTACCCGATAAGGCAATTGAGCTGGAACGTGAACGGAGATTGGTCTACGGAGTATTATTCTCTCTGAGGGGAAGCCAGGTCCTTTTTGAAATAGACTTGCTTCCTCAAATAAGAAAACAGATTAGCTAGTTTGCAAAATATGAACCATGGAAATGACTTGAGGGAGTAGGTTTATTATCACTTTCAGTATTTATTTGAAAGACAATGTTATTTTATTTACGTGGAAGTTGCAACCCTTGAGGGAGGTAGTATAAGCAAAATAAAAATCTAGGTGGGATGAGATGAGCATCCCTTGGAGAGGTTACAATTATGTTTACAGGTGTATAGACTCTGCAGAAAAGCCCTTTTTTTACAGGAAAAGAAGCAAATTACAGAACTCATGGAGAACACAAAGATTAACTTCTTCATTCTGGAACTAAATGTGCCCAACGAAGAGTATGAGTTAGGGCAATAGAAAGAACAAGGGAAAATGAAAACCTGTGGTTTTAAAGTTCACTATGGACCAGAAGGGAGTATACCCATCAATGAGTATATAATGAGTATCAATAAAACAGGCCCAGAAACAAGCTATGGAAGCTTGGTTGTAAATCAAGCAACACACTTGGAAAGAAGAGATTCAAAGTCATAGAAAAAAGAGTGATTTGCTGACATGGTAACTACCTGCTTAGCGAGCTCATATAGTTCAGTATAAAGCAGCATAATGGCATATATTTGTTGCCAAAATATGGAGAGAATCTGGATGAAAAGTGCAAGGGGTTTTGACAAAATACAGGACTTCTGTTTGATCTAATGAATAGTAGTTAAAAATAATATACAGTTATGATGGAAAATTTTTTGTGGGGTTTGTAGGGGTTTGAGTGTGTATATATACACATCCACATGTACATGCTTTCAGCCCTTTGGGATAGTATTGCTTTGCAGTGTTGTGAAGTGAGAAGAAGAAGAAAAGCTTGGTACAAGTGCCTATTACAAAGTTCCTTGAAGAACTCAAAAGCAAAAACTGAAAAATACATGTAAGCCCTATTCTCTCCCTGTTTCTCTCCACCATCTGTCAGCCTCATTTTTTCTGGGAGAAGTTTAGGTTAACATATCAGAGCAAAGAACAGAGTTATAGATGGGGGAGGGTTCTTTCTTTCTACCAGGCTGAGTTAGTAATTAGCTTCCTGAGAGGTAGAAGAATACCAAGTCTGAGTCTAACTTAACAAATATTGTACACGAGAAGATGAACATCCTAGTGAAGGCCACCTGGCTTCTTCATAGTAAGAAGTAGTAGACTGCTGAAGCCGTATGTGACTTTCCACACAAATGATTGGATAGTCCAAGAGTCCTTTGTTAAGAGCACAGGGTTGCACTCACTGATAAGTGGATATTAGCCCAAAAGCTCACAATTTCTAAGAATCTTCATATAGACCACATAAAACTCACATAGAAGAAGGAAGACCAAAGTATGAATGCGTTGGTCCTTTTTAGAAGGAGCATCAAAAGTTTCAACCAGAACTCCCAAAGTCTAAACCACCAACCAGAGAGCACAAAGGGAGGGACTCAAGCACCTGTATAGGGAATTGAGGGTGACCTTGTTAGACTCCAGTGAAAGTGGAGGGCCAAGGTCCCCAAAAGTTTGGATCCCCTACTGTGTTGGAATTCGAGAGCAGGGAGATGGAACTGGGAGGATGTTTGGAGCACACCATCACAAAACTTAGGAGGAAGGGGTAGGGGATAAGGGATTTGGGGGGAGAATGAGAAAGGAGACAACATTGAAAGGTAAATACGTATAATACCCAATAAAAACCCCACACAGATAAAGGATTTTAAAAAAAGGGAGTCTATTTATTTTAAATTAATTTCAAAAGTTTCTAGGAGATGCAAATTGGCTAAGATACTATTTTAAGCTCTCCACAAAAGAATTTAAATCTCTGTTCAATATTCTCAAGAGAGAGGTAAACCCTAACTTCCTCAACAGTTAATTGACAAAAGAGAGGTAATCTCACAAAAAGTAGAAAAAGCTATTTCTAATCGATATATCATATAGTCTGATTAATTGTCAGTGGAGCTATAAAAGTCCTTTGACAAAAGATTATTAATATAGATTTATATATCCTTAAATAAGGCCTTCATGACTCTCTGAGTGTGGAAGGAGCAACTGTTGGCGCTTCTGCCCTGATTTTACAAGAACTCTGAAAAATTGGCTTTAAAAACAAAAGAGGGGGAACGGTACCCCCTCAGAAGGAGTCCCCCTGAAATACTCTCCATCATGCCTTGTTCACTTTTCTCTCTCTAAAGCTGAAAGCTCATGGCAAATCTCTTGCTGACCATGTTGGTGACCTCGGGCACCACCAAGACCAACAAAACTTTGCCACAGATATGGGGAAGGACCCTCATACCCATAAAGGGAATGCCCCAGTCCCAGTTCCCTTATGGAGCCGAGGACTGATATGCCTGCCCAATACCACAGAAGGCACAGCTAACCGGCTACCACAAATATTAATGGAAAAAATAGATACCCTCACAAAGCCAGGCCCAATCATAAATACGATGATTAACAATTTACATCCAGGGAAGAGAAATCTCCCTGAGAATCCCCTTCTTTTTTCTTTCCAGGTAAAATTGAATCACCCGTGATGCCTGCTATTAGAAGTTCTAACCCAGATGGACCAGAAGCCAGGAGCCTCGCCCTTACCCTCACCCCCAACCTTTTCCCACCTGCACAAGGTCCCCTGAAGCTGGGCAACTGCAAGATCCTGCTTGGCAACTGCAGATAGACTCAAAGCAGTGTACCATATCATCTGAAGAATAGCAGGGAGACCATAACTCAAGCAGTGTACCATATCTTCTGAAGAATAGCAGGTTCCAGTCCTCCTCGCCCCCACGAATAACCAGGACCCGCCGGTCGGGCCAAGTGGCACCCAGACGTGGGGCTCGAGGCACGGACCCATCCGGACAGACCCTCATTGAGAGGATGTGCGCACGACATCAAGATTGAGCAAGACAGAGATCATCGCCCGTGACCTGTCGTCCACAGAACCAGGTTGATGCTGCCATCAAGAAGGCAGTTGAAGTTCATTACCATCAGCTGAAAATTGCAGAGGATCCAGAAATGACTCCGCAGGAGACTGACACAGCTGCCAGTTTCCCTGCCTCCCCCTATGGTCGACCCCTAGACTTCCACGCCCTCCAGAAGGGTTCCTGGTATGCCTGGCTTTGCCCTCATTTCTCTCGCTAGAGAGCTTGGCCTCTTGATCACCACAACAAAAATTGGCTTTTTCCTAAACCAAGGCCACCTTTGATATGGCCGCTAACATTGGGGAGCCTTCCTTTATGACAATATTACACCCCAAACTGACAAATGGTTGGTAACTTGAACATTTACAAGAGACTAGGATGGCTGTGAGTTAGCCCAATGACGGGATTATTGTAGGTCCACTTCCCAGGGGCCCACCCAATGCAGCCGAAAAGGAGTGCGTGGTGCTGGGAGTGGGTGCAGCCTACATGGCCTAAGACAGGGCTCTCACCCTCCTTTCACCCACATCGGAGTCCCTTGACGTTGCCCATCGTCGACAGCCTAAAGCCTTCAACCATCGATGTGACTTGTCTCACATCAGTGTTTTGGGGTTGTGAACTTGTCTAAGACCCCCCATAATTAGACATCCAAATTCAAAACTCACATAGTTGGGATTGAACATAAGAAGCCTTCTCTAACTAAACAGAGAAGGGGGAGATGCCAGAAGCCAGGACCCTCGCCCTTACCCTTACCCCCTACCTTTCCCCACCTGCACAATGTCCTCTGAAGCTTGGCAGCTGCAAGATCCTGCTTAGCAACTGCAGATAGACTCAAAGCAGAGTACCATGTCTTCTTAAGAATAGCAGGGAGACCATAACTCAAGCAGTGTACCATATCTTCTGAAGAACTGCAGGTAGATCATAATTCAAGGCAGTGTACCATATAGACCATGACATGTTTCAAGGCACAGGCCAAGAAGATTTTGTACTTTTCCACCACCTGGACCCTCTTACCCCCTCCCCTTGTAAAACACGCTATAAAAAAGCATTTCATGTTCAAAAAAAAAAAGAAATTAAAAAAAAAGAAAAAAAAAGAGCACAGGGTTGTATATGTTTTGAGGGAAAAAGAATGAGGGTAGATCTTCATAATAGAGTTTCCTACCTTCTTGTTAAACCACGAATTTCCTAATCTTGTTCCTAAAGATGAGTCAGGGTCCTCATATCAACTTGACAACAGTTGTTACCAAGTAACATTGGGTAACACTATTCTTTCCAACTCTTCACATGTAATAAGCTAGTGAGCCTTTCAATTCAGGGGTTCAGAATGTCAGGGAGGCAGTCAGGCAGATTGGTGTCCTGTTCCATTCTGTGGTAGCTTCTCATCATCCTTTTAGTTCCTTTTACTCAGTCATTACTTTGAGTTAGAACAGAGCAGAAGGTGGCTACAATTAGTCTCACATTAATGGAGAACTTGCTTATCTGTGGGCCAGAACCCAGATTATGTTTCATCCTCTTGCTAGGAGCCCCTCAATCAAAGGCTGTACCTGGGATCCATTCCATTCTTTTGTTCCTGTTATGGAGCAAAGTACCCAGATTTCCCATTATCTTCTGTGTTTGTTTGTTTGTTTGTTTGTTTGTTTTATGTGAGGCTAGAGAATATCTCCCAACTTCCCTTTCTTCTCTCAAACAACCCTCACTCAACACTATACATTCTTACAGAAGATTATACTCTGAGAAAGCTCAAATTTCATGATACAACTCTTTCTTTTTATTTGGATGCTAAACAAAGGTCTATTTGATCATCTGACTCTGAGCACTGCACTGAGTTCCAAGACAACCAGGGCTCTCTTTTTGTTAGACTTATAGTCTAGGAGAAAATCCCATGTTAACTGTTATTACCATAACAACTAAAGACAAACCAACTAAAACCCAAAGAAATAGTGTAGTGTTCTCTGTTACGTAGGATATTTACAACCAGAAGCAGGACCCTGTGTTCTATGACTGGCTTTGGCAAAGTAGACTGACTAGGGGAAGACTGCCATTCCTAATCTTTGTTTTCTCAAGTGCTGTTTTGCAGTTCCATTGCAGTATTACTCAGTGAAAGAAGTTTCTGAATTCATTCTGCACTTGCCTACCCTCTATTCAGAAATGAAAGCACAGAAGTATCATATAACTGCACTGCTACTTCTCAGAATAGAACAAGGAACAATGGAATGCATTCTATGAGGCAAGCCTGAGAAATGTCAGCAATCACAACATCTGATAGGAAAAAAGGAAGCTGTTGTTGTGTCAGTAACTAACTTTTCTTTCCTTTATCTTTATATAAAGTCTCATTCCAATCTAGGCAATCCTAGAATTCACAACAACCCTCTGCCTCAGCCTCCCAAATGCTAGAATTACAAGTGTAAACCATGAGTGTATTCTTTTGCTTTTTAACTATAGTAATATGATTGTTTCCCACTAGTCGTAAACCAAACTCCAATAAGTAACCTTTGATGGTTTGACTAAATGGGGGTTTCTAAAAGATTCAAAGGTCATTATTGTCTTACCTTACTTAAGAAAATAGTTCTTGAAGTAACTTCAGGACAAGGGATTCAGAGGCTAACACTTCAAATATGTAATCTGATCAAACTCCTAATTTTACATAGGGCCCATGTAAGACCTATGAAATGGCATTGGATAAACATAATATACAGAACTGTTGTCAAAGTCCTGATAAGGTACTAAACACCAGAACACTGCAAATTGTTCTGCTTATGTTCAGGAATCCAGTAGCATTCAAACTTCAACACATCACTTAGTATTTATATCAATCTACTGATACAGACTAGTTTCTCTATACACAAATTAAAAAGTTTAATGATACCTATCTCCTAATATCTGAGTTATATAATGTGTGGAACATAATTGTTTCATTGCCAGGGCTATAAGAAGTGCTCAAAAACATTTGTTTTCTATTTCATCTTCTCTGGCTTACTCTTCTTTTCTATTATCTTTATTTCTATTATTATTTATTTTGAGAAAACCAATCCTGGTCTGCTCCTTATCATTGGGCATCAGTATGAAATAATGAAGCATTGATGGCTAATGGAAACCTGTGACTACAAGAGACATTCAGCCTATGTAGGAAGTCAATACAACATTGGATTAATTGAAAATAGATATTTCAGATAACATTTTTAGACTGTAACTAGCACCATATTTGTCTTCTAGGTATTGCCGTAAATGAGATGTCCCACAATGGTTTCATTGGTTTTAACCCACACAGAAAAGTACACATATATACAGAGACTTTAAGAGAGGAAGTTTTTACATTCATCCTTATAGTCAGTTACAGGGAACCTCAGCCAACCCAGCACTTATGGTTTCGGCTTCTACTCCACACCTTAGAGACCGAATCTTCCCAGCAGCCTCTGCCTTTATTTTTCGAGACTCATAGTGTACAACTAATTCCATGACAATATGTTTAGAGGAAGAAAACAGCTCAATTACTAACCAAATAAAACAACTTCTCCCCTGTTACCCCGGGTCATGTGCAGGCCCATTGCCTCCTTACTTAGCCTTGTTCAGGGAGTGGCAAAGAAATGGAGAAAGCCTCGTTCAGCAGCACAAATCCAGTATCTGCATGAGTGGAAAAATGAAATGACTGATACCATATAATTAGGCCTTAATTACTTATCATTTTTTGGTTAATTGCTGCCACTTGCAAGTTAACAGGTTGCAATTCTGTTTATTAAATATCAGACGATCATTAGCGCAGAGGTGCCATCTTCCAGTGTTGATGAAATATCCATTAAAATCCATTATTATGATTGGTACAGGACTTGAGACCACATGGAAGGCAATAAGTGGGGTTTGAAACTAATTGTATATTTGGGGAATTAGCATTTCATGTTTTAAAAAAGGAATTGAATAAAAGATGGCTATGCCTTTGTGTGTGCCCTTCCATTTTTCTTCTCATGTATGGGAGGGATGAATAAAGGATAGGTGGCAGAGAGGAGAAGTAATAACAGAAAGAGATGTAAGGATGACTGTTACCTTAGAAAGTTATTCCTTGGAGGATAATATTATCCAAACCCTGAAGACATACCTCAGTAAGTGCATATCCCCAGGAGAAATTTATTTCTCACAATTAACTGGAAGGAAAATGTAACTTTACAAAACCCTAATGCAGATGTTTTCAACCTGTGTTTCATAAACCCTTTGTGGGTCAAGTGAGTCTTTCACACTGATCTCATATCAGATAATCTGCATATCAAATATTTACATGACTATTCATAACAGTTTTGAAATTATAGTTATGAAGTAGATAAAAAAAATAATTTTATGGTTGGTGATCACCACAATATGAGAAGCTGTATTAAAGGGCCATAGTATTAGAATGGTTGAGAATGATTGCCTAATGGGAAAGACCTAGATGCTTATGTAATCATTAATTCTGTATTCATTTGGTGACAGTCAGAAATGAACAATAAGCATCAAAATTTGAACAAAGGGGACTGAGGGGATTTTTGAAAGGCTAGAGAATGTCTAGAAAAGGAACCTAGATTCATATTATGGAATATGTTTCGCCGGATGGTATTTTCACAGGAATGAGGATATTTAGCTGGAAAAGCAAAAGGTAGATTTTCATATGCTTTGAAAACTTCATTCAGACTGGAAACATCTTCACTCTGCATGACTACTAAAAAGAAGCATACTGGCCAAAAGAACTTGTTCATAACACCAGGAACTTTCCAAACAAAGTATGGACATTCTAAAAAGGTGGTGAGTTCACTTTCTTAGAGTTAGTTAAAAAGAGGAACCTAAGGTAACCATCAGTTAAAAATAGCTAGGTGTCTGAATGAAGGTGTTTGAAGGGCTTAAAATCCTATCACTTCAAAGTCATTACTACTTTAACATATTAACTCCATGTATTTCCTTGGCAATAGAAGTTGAACACAGTGATCCACAGATAATTGAAGATGACGTGTTGGCTTATTGTGATATAAAAATACGCAGAAAAGTTAAAAGTATACATAATCAAATAAAGCATCTGCACACAAGTGTTGGTTTGTTGGAGGTGGTCATGTGTATTATTCTTATTTCTTTCCTGTAACCATGCTGGCCTTGATCTTATGATGTTCCTTAAGAAGCCTCTGGAGTATTGGGATTACAGCTTTGTATACCCATACCAGGCACTGTAAAACCTACTGTCACTTAGACAAAGTGAGAGTATCACCTTCTGGCTATAGAGTGCAATGGGTTTTTTTCTGAACATTCATCACAGATTTCCAGAGATGAGGAAAACATAATCTTCAGTTTGCCAAATGCATTCTCATTCCACTTTAGATATTTCCTCATCTGAGCCTTTGTTTTTCCATCTGTAAATAGGGAACTCAGGTAGACGTGCTTCTGGACTTCTTTCTATGTCATGTGAAATGGTTTTGGTTTCTAATGTGGTTATGGCTGTGACCTCAGGCCACATCCATACCAACTTGAGTAACTATTTTCTTACTTAGTAAGCACAGAACATGATGTCTGTCTCTAAGCTGCCTCATAAGATACCATAAGGAATAGTGAGGCCATTTGTTACTTCTCCAACCTCTGTGTTGAATTTTCAATCACCATTGAGAAGTCCTTCCATGCAGGCATTTTGGATGTATACTAGAAACATTATAGGGATAGAAAAACATAAACAGATTGGTAATTAAGATAAAGAATCAGTCATACAATCCATTCTCATTTATAAGCTCAACTCAACTAAGTGCCAAGAGGCTATATACAGGGTGATAGTCTACATGTTTGGGGATTTACATGCTTAGTGTGAAAAACAGCCCTCAATTAAGACTAGACACTAGTATCTATTTAAGTGTAGGGATTTGACACTGTGCTCAGTAAATGTGAAAACACTGGGTCGCACAGTGAGCCAGTAATGGTGTATTTCTTTAACAAACCTACAGTCTCGAAAGATAGAATGAAATTGTACAACAGCTCATTTAAGTCAAAAGTTGTAGTACTGGAGACTCAACTCAGGATCTCACATATGCTATAGCATCAAGCACTCCACTATAAAACTATATTCCCCAGCCCAGTTTTATGGGTTTTTTTCCCATTTCTTTTTGCTGCCCTTGAGTTTTTCTGCAGTGCAAACAGACTGAATGTATAACCCCTTTGCCTCAGATTCTTGAGTAGCTGCAATTACTAGACTCATAATGAGATTATGCTCCAAAACAATGCTTTTATAAACTCTATTTATTTATTTATTTATTTATTTATTTATTTATTTATTTTAAACTCCAGATTTTATTCCCCTCCCAGTCCACCCTCCAACTGTTTCACATACCATTCCTCCTCCCTGACCCCTGTCTCTATGAGGATATCTCCATCCCCCACTCCCACCCTACCAGACCTCTAAACTCACTTGGACTTGTCTTTCTGCTGGAGGTGGGCTCTACAAGGTCCCTCTCCCCACTGTAGGGCATTTCATCTAAAGTCCCTCTATTTGAATCCTGAGAGTCTCTCACCTCCCAGGTCTCTGGTACATTCTGGAGTGTCCCTCCAACTTTTTTTTATAAATCATTGTATTTGTTTACATCTCAAATGATATCCTTCTTCCCTGTTACCCCTTCACAATTCCCACATCTCATCTCTCCCTTCTCCCCTCCCCTTTGCCTCTATAAGTGTGCTCCTCTACCCACTCACACACTCCCACCTCACTGCCCTAGCATTCCCATAAGCTTGGGCATCAATCCTACACAGGACCAAGGGCCCCCCCCCCTTCCTTTGATGATAGATAAGACCATCTGCTGCTACATATGTATCTGAAGCCATGGATTCCTCCATGTATACTATTTGGTTAGTGGTTTAGCCTATAGGAGCTCTGGGTGGTCCAGTTAGTTGATATTGTTCTTACTATGGAGTTGCAATTCCCTTCAGCTCCTTCAGTCCTTCCCCTAGCCCTTTCATTGAAGTTCGTGGGATGAACAGAGAAAGGCTGTCCAGAGACTGCCCTACCTTGGGAACTACCTCATCTGCACCCCAACACTTATGCCAAGAAGCATTTGATGACAGGAGCCTGGTATGGCTGTTCCCTGAGAGATTCTACCAGCACCTGATCAATACAGATGCACATACTCACAGCCAGCAATTTTTTTTTAAAATACATAAATAGTGGCTGTTAAGTTGTCGCTGGAAACCAAGTGCCCATTACAATGCCTAGCAAACTGTAGGCATTTGCTAATTGCTTTGTGAATAAATCCTTGAAGGAAAATCCTTCATACCCTAGAAAGTGCAGAACAATTATAGCAATAATATGAATCAAAGGATAGAAAAGATTTTATCAGCTGAGGATATAAGAAATATTTCAAGAAGGTTGACTCAACCAAAATTTCAGGAAAGCCAGTGATGCAGACAGGAATGTATAGACCATGGGTGTAGAACACTTCCTAAAGGCTTCATTCTTTCATCTCCTGCTGACTTACTTGGTGACTTGCTGACACACTTTCCATGTCTCTGCCCTACGTTATGTATCATTGAACATTCTAATGCATAAGTCACCATCATGGCACTGACCTTGTAAGATCATATTTAATGTTACTGTTCTTAGCTGTATGAAATTCAAGTTCAAAGACAAGGGACTTTAACTTTGGTGACCTGGCAGCAGTATCTATATCAATCTGTTATTATTTCATAAACTAATCCCTTGCAAGGTAGAATCACCGGCCTGCCATCATGGGTAATCCTTTCTTGTTTCCTGGACTAATCAATTATATTCTCCCCTCTTATACTGCCAGGTTTATGTTTTACCCAAAACTCACGGTCTAAATTTTATAACAAATGTTCACAAAGCTTTGCCTTGAACTTCTACAGATGATCTACCCATGACTGTCTCTTTCTCTGTCTATAACTTAGAATGTATATCTGACTTTCTAACTGGTTAGCTACGTACATGATTTATCTCCTTCATCCAATAAAGGAAAATTTAGTTGAGGGCAATTTACCTAGAACCTTAACCCAAATTAGCACAAAGACAAATTGCTCAATGTATGTGTAATAAATCTCACTTGAATTGCTATCAGATTTCTAGATACACCCATTCATTGACTACCTACATGTCATACTATTTTCTGCTGATAGACGTTTATTCAGACAAAGGTAGAGGAACTAGAGACATTGCTCAGTGGTTGAAATTACATATTTCCCTTGCAGAGGAAAAGAATTTGATCCCAGCACCCATGATGGATAGATCATAACTACTTGTAACTATAGCTGGAGGAACTCGAATAACTCAGTTCCACGGTCATTTGCACTTCATGAATGTGCTTATCCAAATATACAGGCACACTCTAGAGCACACACACACACACACACACACACACACACACACACACAGGAGAGAGAGAGAGAGAGAGAGAGAGAGAGAGAGAGAGAGAGAGAGAGAGAGAATAAAAACTTGAGTTACTTTGGGTCCCTTAGCTCCTTGCTGTGAAAATCAAAATAAAGACATGGAGTAGATGTAAATGTTACACTGGCTAAGAAGAAAACTTTTCGTGCAGAAGACTCATGTGTTTGGTTCACAGCACCCAAGTTGGATGGTACACAATTACCTGTTACTTCAGCTTCAAGGTATCTAATATCCTCTGATGGCTTCTATGAGTGTTGCACGTAGCCACATACAGGCATACTCAATTCCATACAATAAAAATTTTTTAAATAAAATATTTCTATACAAAGATAAACATGAGCTGAAAGACTAGCATAGCTGAGTCGTCTCATAGCTGGATCTATAACAATGACCATGGAACTCTACCTGCTAAGGTCTTGATAACTGTTCAATTTTTTTTTTTTTGCTTTTTAAATAAAACTTTACTTTTTATCTTTTAATATGAGATAAGTATATTGGTAGTGTAAGTGTAAGTGTATGTAAAGGTGTGTGTGTTCATATGCTCACACACAGAGGCTAAAAGAGGACATTGAGTACCCTGCTCCATCACTCTCCACTTTATTCCCTTGAGAAAGAGTCTTTCTTTGAATCTGGAGCTATTCTGGAGGCCAGTAAGCTCCAGAGATCTTCCTAACTCCACATGTCCCACTGGGCCAGGAATACAGGTCTCCATGCTCATGACAAGAGTGTTTAGCATGTTTTTTTTAAAGCTTGGATAATCATGTAAGTGCAGTGAGGACTGTTGCCTGTAGAGTCCTTCTCTTCCCAGCCATTTTCAATAATTCTTATATCTGTCATTGAATTATTTTGCTAGGGTTGCCATCACAAAGTACCACAAATTGAGTGGCCTTTACAAGAAAAATGTATCTTTTCACAGTTGTGAATTAAGAAATCCAAAATTAAGGTAATAACTTCTTCGATTCCTTCTGAAAACTGAACAAAGATCTGTTTTGTCGTCTTTCCTTGGTTTCTTGGTGGCTCCTTTTTTTTTCAATCATTTAATGCTTTTAATCACTTTCCATTCCTATGGGAGCACTCCTCTCTTCTCTCCTCTCCATCCCAGCCTTACAAATTCCTTTCCCAATTACTCCCTCCCCTTCTCCTCAGTTTGAGGAAGTTCACACTTGGTACCACCCTGCCCTGGAACATCTAGTCCCAATAGGACTAAGTACATCCTCTCATACTGGGGCCCAACCAGGCAGTCCAGATAGGAGAAAGAGATCTAGTGGAAGGCAACACAGTCAGAAACAACATCCCTCCAGTTGTTAGGGGACCCATATGAAAACCAAGCTCCACATCTGTTACAAATGTGTAGGGGATTTAAATCCAGCACCTGCATGATCTTTGGCTGGTGGTCCAGTTTCTGTGAACCTCCATGGGCGCAGGGGAGTCTTCTTGTGGTTTCCTTGACCCCTGTGGCTCACTCTCACTCTCTTTTATCTCCCACTCTTCTATAAGCCTCCCCAAGAACTGTCGGATATTTAGCTGTGCTTCTCTACATCTGTTTTCATCTGCTGCTGGATGAATCTTCCCAGGAGATAGTTATGCTATGTTCCTGTCTGCAATCATAGGTGAATATTATTTACGGTGTCAGGGGATGGCTGTCTGACATGGCATAGATCTCAAGTTGGGACCATCATTGGTTGGCTGTTCCCTCAATCTCTGTTCCACTTCTATGCCTGTACATCTTATCAGCAGGACAAAGTTTGAGTTGACGGTTTTGTTGGTGAGTAGTTGTCCCTCTGTCTCCACTGGAAGCCCTGCCTGACTAGAGATGGGAGGGGGCATTTGATTTTCCATATCCCCCCCACTTGTAGGATTCTCAGCTAGGATCATCCCCATAGCCTCACTAAGCCTCCCCCATGCAGGCCCCAGCTAAACCTCTCCTGGGAATTTACCCAAAAGATGCCACGCTATAACAAATGGACACTTGTTTACCTATATTTATAGCAGCTTTTTTCATAATAGCCATAAATTGGAAATAAACTGGATGTTCCTCAACTGAAGAATGGATAAAAAAAAAATGTGGTACATCTACACAATGAAATACTACTCAGATATTTAAAACAAAGACATCATGAAATTTACAGGCAAATGGATGATCCTAGAAAAGAGCACCCTGAGTGAGGCAACGCACACCGAGAAAGACACATATGATATATAATCACTTGTGAGTAAACACTAACAATACAATGTAGGACAACCGTGCTACAGATCCAAAGAAACTTGGTAGTAAGGAGGGCCTAAGGGAGCATGCAAATCTCTCACTGAGAAGGAGAAAGAAAATAGTCATTGGAGGTAGATGGAAAGAGACAACTTGATGCCAAAGGAGGTAAAGGTGATTAAGAGAATGAGGATTAGATGGGAGAGAGGAAGTATGAGAGGGTTCAGTGGGAGAGCAAAGACCAATGGGGGCAGTCTCTGGGACTAGCTGACTCCATCTTCTCATGTCTATTGACATCATCTTCTCCCTATTACTGTCTCTGTATCCAAATTTCTCCATGATAGAGGCACTAGTCATGTAAGATCTAAGTTACCTTGATCTGACTCAAAACTGACCTCAGCTTACAAATTCTAAAATATGTCATGGGCTTGAGTGAGCAGGTTTCCTTTAAGGCTCTCTGAATTTCAGTTAGTTTGTTTTATTTTAATATGAGTCATAAATAATGACAAAACAGTGCTGTATTCTGAAGATTTCAGTACAAACACTTTAACACATCAGTATTGAAAGGGCACAACTCAACGTACAAGAACGTTTTAACTCCTGGAGACATGAGTTCCTACATGCCCCACATGTTCTTTCTTTAAAACATTCAGGTTTAAGATGTTGATAATCAAAGACCATAAAAAATAATTACATACATGAATGCATGAATGTAAAACTCACAGAACACACTGGCTTATCTCTCCTCCAAATCACACTTCCCTATTTCTACTCTGTAACTAAAACCATCAGTCCATGGGGTCAGTGCTAGACAAGTGTGGAGTACAGGTCCTCATGCTCCCTGCTCACTTTTGGTTTTTAAAGATGTCAACCAGATTATATGTCATTATACCTAAGTACAGAGAAGATGAGACACTGTCTACTTTGCTAAGATCACATTACTTCAAAGAATGAAACAGAACATCAATTACTTAAGAGGAAAGTCACATTTTATTTTCATCCAAGGAAAATGATTGGGGAGGGGGAAGTAAGAGGGATGAATGTAGATGTGAACCTCTCCCAGTCCTTCTTGGGAAAAAGAAGACTGGCCATCGGCTAATTTTAATAAATATCACCAAGTACTAACATCGTTATCAGAGGATTGTATCTGTTCTTTCTTCCTAAGGTATTAATTGAAAAGTAGAATTGTTAGTGGAGGAAATTAAAGACTTGTCCTGCAGTACTTTTAACACAGAGTCTTCAAAATTTGGAATAACAGAGTAAGCATCTATCTTGCCTCTTCTTAGACCTACTGGCATGACTTTCTGACTACCATCTGACCTGTAACCCTGAAGAATGTAGAGGGACCCTTGTCTGATCTCACTGATAACCTGATCCATCACCCAATCATAAATAATGACAAAACAATGCTCTGTGTCATCCTCTCTGACCTGGGAAAACATAAGCTGGTATGGGTCCAGGAGGGCAAGAGGAGTAGAGAGGATGGATGTGAGGTTTGGAAGTCCTGTGAGTAAATGACTTCACTAGCATCAGCTGCAGAGAGACAGATCTACTTTGCTTGGAGTGATTCAAGGCTTATATAATTTTGGGGACAGGGGTCAGAATATCCAGAATGAGTCAAGGTTCTTGGCTGAAGGCATATGGTACCATAATGCCTCATTAGCATGGATAAAGATTTCAGGAATCTCAGGTGCTATTTGAAAGGGAGCTGAACCTGTGATCTTAACCAAAGCTATGTGATATTCTTTAGGTAGAGGCATGTGGGAGACAGAAGGGGTGCACTCCCCAGACAGGATCAGAGAAGCAAAAGTCCTGTAGGCTAAGGGACTCCTTCATATTTCTCTGAGCTCAAAAGGCTATCCAGACAATGTTAAATGTCAAGCTTAATTAGCAGGGTTTTCTCACAACTCTGCACAAGATAGTCACTCTCCTGTGGGAGAGAGACACCTTTGTTAGCTATGTTCTTTCCCAGATACCTTTGACACCAATACAGACATATAGACATTTATTTTTATCATTCTCCTTCTTTTCTTCTTCTATTCTGTCTACTGCTCTTCCTGCTTCTATCAAGTCCATTTTATGTATAAGGAATTCAGTTAACAACTGCAGCACTGTCTGTCTTATTCAATGTAAACCTATTAATATAATCTTAAATAAAGACCTTCATGACCATTATAATAAGGTCTTCTTATAAATACTTACTTCCATTTTATATTCTATTAAGATATGAATGTGAAATGGTTCACACAGGTCCTGTGCTTGCATTACTGATCTCCATGTAGTAGCACTATACCAGGCCATTGTAGAAACTTTGGGGCTTGTCTATCTAAGTCTAAGCTTAGCTTTCCTGATTAAACAAGAGAACAAACTGTACCATGAGCTCTTTCCATCACCAATTGAGTTGCTTCAAGTACCACATCTTGTATAATGGCCTGAATCCCCCGAAGCTATGAGCCAAAATGTACCTGCTTCCTATCCTGCCTTTCAGGACCCTGTTTAGTTTGATTTCATCACCATTTTCTTAATAAAACAAATTAATAATATGCACAACTCGGAACCTTTTAATGTACATTTTGTTCAACTATACTGTTTATCCTTTGCTTTATTGAATTTTTTGTTTAAATGTTACATTTTCAGAGAAGCAGCCTCTTACAACTTCTATTTAACATAGCATCAATGTCCTACACTTATGCTTTGGATTTTAATTGCACTTACAGATTGGACACTCTATTGAGTATTTATTTGTTTTATTGTTTTTTTCTAATTCACTTGCTAGAGTATATACTCTCTGGGGATACTTTCATATATTTTATTTCTGCTTGTAACAGAAATACATATATGTTTGTGTGTTTGTCTGTGTTGGTGTATGTACAATAAATAAATATTCACAGGATGAAATATCTTTCTTTTTGTTGTGTGCGAGCAAACTTCATATTCAGTTTACAAACACTCCTATGAGATAAAATCTTTGGTGCCCAGCTTCATAATCCATTCTTCTCTCTATTCTGTCACTTCGGGTGACATTATTTCTCTTGTTCTTCAGCTTTAAAATGGGTATAGTATTGTATCTTATCTCCCCAGGAAAGCTTTCCAATAAAAGCAGTGATAAAATTTCTTGTAAAACTCGAAGAATTAAGTGGATATTTTGAAGCATAAGGAGGCAAAGGTGGAAACAGCTCTAACTGATTAGCCAGAGTAGTGATTGCAATCCATTCCCAAAGGAAAATGATCCTGCACAACTTACCATCTATAGCATCAAAGCTCCTGAGAGTGCAGTGTGTCCATCAAGACATCTCTGATGGAACAGCTAACTAGGGTGCTGCTTGTGAAAACAAGAATAAATCCAATTTGAATGAGACATAGAACACATTTTTGGGAAATATCTCAAGAATAGTTTTCACGTAGGATGATGACCAGCTGTTCTTCTCTAAGGAGGAGGGAGAACAACCATAGGAATGTGGGGACTAGGTGTAAATCATATTAATTCTGGGGCAATGTGGCTTTTAAAAGCCACAGAAGAAAGAAAATGAGATGTGGGCTTAATATATGTCTCTCTGTATAGCTACCTTTATGTAACAAATCTGCCTAGGTACCCTAGTACTTACAACCTCTCAATGGATGGATCTACTTTACTCTTGGTTTAAAGAACACAGACAGACATAGTTGATTTTACTTTTTAAATGTTTATCTGTTTATTTTACAATCCTAGGATACAACTCAGGATGTTGTGGTTTCTATGAGAGTGTCTCTCACAGGTCCATGTGTTTGGATATTTGGTCCTAAGCTAACAGCTCATGGAAGATATGGAAATTTTAGGAAGTGGAACCTGACTAGAAAAAGTAGATGTCTGGCACGGGTCTTGAGATTTTGTAATCTGGTCATCTTTATTTATTGTACAATCTTTGTTTTCCTAACTGTGGATGCAATGACAGATTGCCATATGGACTGTATTTCTCTGGATCTACAATCCAAAATCGAGCATCCCTTCTTTAAGTTGCTTTTGTGTTGTTGGTGTTTTGGTTGCAGCAAACAGAAAAGTAAGTAACATACAAGGTTTTCCACATGGTAGCAGTACTCTATCTGATCTGTATCCCCTGTTCAGTTACTTGTTTTAGAAGATCTTCCATTAACAAGCTGCCAGCATTATCCTGTATTCCATTAAAGAGCAATGTTTGTATTCTCATTGTATTGTCTTATATCATTAATATTTTAAACCAACACATTCCTACACAGGCAAACCCTTACTGCTTCGTTATTATCTGTATGGTTTTATGTTTTTTGTTTCACAAAGCAACTCTACTTCCCCTTTGCCTGTACAACTCCTTATTCCATAAGACTCAGCTCTGATTTCCTTTTCAATGTAGATAGGTACTCCTACATACAAACTGACATGTTTCGTGATATCCTATGCAAAACCTATACTTGTCATAAATACATTATGTTGTGGAGATGAATATTTAAAAATGCATGTCTCCTTCTCTAAGATATATAATTTCAGAGTGTTCTGTGCTCTATATCACATAGAGTCCTGGAACAGAAAAATATCCCTAGAACACTGAATGTACTACAAGTGATAGTAAAGAGGTTGACCCTTAAATATTGTTGAAAATAAATACCTTTTTTTTTTCAGTGTACATTCTGGAAATCATCTTAAGAATAGTTTTCTAGTGGAATGATGGACAGTTGTCATTCTCCTTCTTTGCCTCCTTCTGGATTTTGGTAGATACTTTATATTTAAACCATAACATCCTGGATTTAACTAAAAAACAAACAAACAAAATATTCAGAAATAAAACCATGTGCATTTGTCTGTTTTAGTTTTATCAGAGTAGTGCAAACCCAAAATCATAATCTGCAGTGTCTTAAATATACCTTTTCTTGACAGAGACATATTCAGTCCATTTAGACTCAAGAGCATGGATTTCTTTAGGGACAAAGTATAAAGGCATGTTTAGAAATGAACTTCCATATTTGGTCTCTTTGATCTTATGTCTTCTCATATGACCATACAAAAATGAAGAAAAACTTAAGAGACAACCAGGTGAAGAACACATTGTGGTAAAATACCTCAAAAGCATCTGAGGCCTGTGTGAATTAGGGGTTTCTGGTCTGGATATTGTGGTAAGTACAAACTCAAGACTACAGGTGACAATCAGGAAAAGAGTAGTTTATACATGATGAGGAAGGATTGTATAAGATTTGAGAAATAAACCTATCACTGATTGTAGAAAGATGGTTACAGAAGTGAAACATGACCTCATAAAAAGACAGCTTATCGGAATGAAACTTCAGTGTGGATCAAAGCATGCTCTGGTACAAGAATCAGATATTGAAGCACACTTTGAAGCAAAGAATGTGATGCCTCTATTCATGATGGTGAATGCTCACCCTGAGGTAGAACACATTTATCCATCCCTGCCTTCTCCCTGAGAAATAGCCAGCTATTATCTCCTGAATCACTCAGACTCCTTCTTATCAATTATCATAGTGCTTTACAATTATTCTGTTTACATGCAGTTTTACCCACTGGACTCTTAAGCAGGGGATATGATTTATTATCCTTTGCTAGAACAGCACTGAAACTACCCACTCATCCATTAAATAAGTATTTTAAGCACCTTCAATTTATAAGCCCCATATGGAGTTTAAGAAAGACCTAAGGAAATATAAAATGGGATTATACTCAGAAATATTACAATCTAATATGAAAAAGAAACTCAAAAAAGCAGAAATTATAGCATTGTGAGATTAAATGTTTTGATACACTAATATTAACTGGAATTAAAAGGTAAAAGAGAAGATATCAACCATATTTTTAAATGCAGAAAATTGTTCTGTAAAGCATTTTTTTCATATAAGTTCAAACAAAATATAATGATCAGTCATATGGGTAGTAATAAAGGAGATAGATGGGTGAGGGTGGACAAATTGCAGGAATGGAGAATGTCTAGAATAACCAACTTTAGCTGGTGGAGAGGAGAATGTGAGATTAGAGAGGAATGTATTACAGACTCTAGAGGACAGAGTATATTTGTGACTGGACAGATGGAAAGTAGAAAATTTCATTTTGTCCTGTGGATTATGAAAGATATCAACTGTACTTAATACAGGACAGTTTTATACCAGACATTAAATAATACCAAAAAAATGTATTCAATTAGTAAGAGGAGGCATGAAAGCAACTAAAAGGAAGAAAGGGAAAAGTGATAGGAGATGTAATTATACTATAATAAAATAAAGACGTAAGTAAAAAGGAACAGGTAAATGAACAAATGAATCCCTAGAACAGATGATTCCAAAGATACTTTTCTCTAATGAAGTCTATGATGATGCTGTTTTCTCCTGGCTGGGCAGGAGGAATACAGGAAGGATACTATAGCCTAGTCCTTAAAACATGAACTTGACTGAGTCATCTCTCTAGAATTTCTTTCTAAATTCTTCTCTCATAAATATTGGCTCTTCTTTCACTTTCACTGCCTTCCCACACATCCATCCACCCCTATCCACTGATGTAGGACCTAAAACCATGCCAGAAAGTTTGGTAAGCAAAGCAAGTCATGACCTGTGACTTGGAAGGCACACACCTGTGGCTTAGGTGTGTCCCAGGTCCCTGGCAGTCTTCTGACTTGGAACATGTGCCATGCTTCTCATATATAAGAGGCATGACCAGTGGTCACATAGGCTTTAGACAGGGTTCTTCATGCTAATGAGGTACCTAGAAGCCCAGAGGGCTTAGCCAATAAGCTTTCCTTCCCAAACATTCCTCCCTGCAAAAGGTATTTATCTCAGGTTTAATCTCAGGGTCCCTCGGAAAAGTGGAGTATGGTTATATGCATCCATTTTCTGCCATGAGAATAAATTGTGTGGAACTACAGACTATCTCTTTTCATCAAGACCCACTGTAGGAGCCAAGGATTTGCCTACAGAGCCACAGTCTAATCTCCCATAGAAGGCCTTTCTGTGCTCCCAGCACCACTGCCACCAAGCCTATCTTCTGGGACTAGCCAGAGCTACCCTTCCCCTCCCGCAGCCCAGGCTAGCTGTTGCCCTTGACCACTCCCCTAATACCCCCAACTCTGGACTCTGCTCTTCTGTGACTCCCAGTGGTACCTGAATGTCCAGGAGCCTGAGAACCCCGCGGCCCCAGCTTTGTCTCAGGCACAGGAACTCCCAAAACAGCTCAGACTTTCCCACATCTCAGACTGTGTTCTGCCACACACAGAGCAATGTCTTGGTGCATCTATCTGTACAGCCCAGCACCTGCCCCAGTGGTGGTGTGGACTAAGTGCAGTAAAATTCCCTGCATTCTGCCTCCCCAAGCATCCATGCCCAGTGGCAGAGCAGAAGCCCTCAATCCTATATAACACTGATCCTTCATTTCCCTTCAGAAAAGAATATGCCTTCCAGGGATATCAACTGAACACAGCAAAACAAGATGTAATAAGACTAGAACAAATTCGCATATCAAGGCTGGACAAGGCTACTCAGCAGGGGCAAAGGGGTCCCAAGAGCAGGCAAAAGAGTCAGAGCCACCTCACTTTCTCCGGGATGTTTAACTGATATTAGGCTAGTTACAGGAAGATAAGTTAAAGTCCCTAAGGTGCTACCTTACAATTCAACCATTAGGTAGCAGACATACTAGAAGTCAGGCCTCGTTTCTTAAATTGAATGTCCTGATATGGTTCTGTAAATGGATCAAGGGATGTAAATTTTTTGAAACGCTGTAATTATTCTAAATAATATAAAATTAATTCAAAGTCACTCACATGTATAATTAATCTGATGATGCTCATGTGACATCGTTTGCAGCCTTGGATCTAGATACATAGAAGATTAGTGTACTTTGCCTATGACATTATGCACACAATACCAAGGGACTCCCTGAAAAACAATACTCAAGAAAAATGCTTTCTGTAAATTGTAATGTTTTTACTGTACACTGACATTTTCTTCTCCTACAGAAAGAAAATTTTTTAACTACCAAAAAATAAAGGCAGTAGTTTCCCAGAATCATTTGTTCACCGTGTATCAAAGGAAAATATCTTTGGACTTTATTGTCTTAGAATCTTTAATTTTAAAATATTTCATCTGAGTTACTGATGTAGTTCCATTAAAAAAATTTCATTGAATTTTGGCTTATAATTAGGACAGAATTTCTAACAATTTCTGTAATGGTCCTAAATACACTTTTGTTCATTTATATGTTGTTTTCCTGCAAAGTGGTGATATTCACATTAACAATTGTACAATCAAGACATCAAACAACTACTGAAGATGCTGTGTATCCTGAGTTTGAATACTCAGCCAAGGTCTAATACGTTCTGTAAAAATGAAAACAAATCCATCTCATTATCATGTAAATTTCCCTCCATCTTTCATAAATTGTAAAAACTATATGTATAGTAAAAAATGTTCTTTTATTATTTATCACCAACCATGTTTCAAAATGTTTATCTATTTTATACACATATACACATAGGTTCATTTAAAGTTTTCTTTTGCTAGAAAGGGTACAAGCAGAAAAATGTTAAGAACCCCTGATTCAAAGTATACAAGGGTGACACCCTGCCCTCTCCAAAAACCCAAAAAATAGTTCTTAAAAAAAACACAGCAGAAGTGTGTAACTGGCTCATTTTGATTTCATTAAAACATGCAAACTTAGAAATCTATTTTCTTCCTGTTCTATTAAATTCATGTACTATCTACATCAGGAAGGTTTATTGTTAGACTACATAGCTTTTTGTTTTGTTTAGCTTTGCTTTGCTTTTTAAACTTTAATGATCAGTTGGAAATCAATATTGTGTTACTAGAAAGGCCTTGAACCAACTCCAAACCTCCAAGGTGGTAATGCCAAGGAAAACACGTTTTCTTTCAGAGTCCATCTTTAAAGTAGTTTTCTGAGATCTCTAAGAAAATCTGAGAATGGAGTTTTATTTCAAATATTCAAGGTCCTGTATTAGTTTTCAAAGAGGAAAAATAAATAAATAGGAAGATAATACCTAAGATGATACAATCCTAGATTGGGAGACTTATTAGAAACAACAAATACATTTCTCTATGTCCATATTAAATAAAATAAAAGGATCAGTAAGAAAATTAATTTATATGAGAGGACATAAGGATACATTACGGACGAGTAGCACATTTTTCAGAGGCTTTTATTTAGTATTTTGGTGAATTGAAATGGCAATGCACAGAAAGAAATTGTAGATGGAGGAAATGGAATCTGAAAAGAATTATGGAGAGTATGGAGAAGATAATGCAGAAAAGGGAGGATGACTTGATTGTTATGCAGATAGGAAGGGGAAGCTAAGCCAAGGAGTTGGAAGGAAAATTTGCATTCATACATGAAGGTATTGGAATTTCCTGCTAGAAAGGAGAGACTTTATCCTCTGGTAGATTGGAGAATCTAGGATGCTTTGAAAATGAGGATCACATAGTTTGTAGAGTCTCATTTCACAAAGTCTGCTGTCCATAATTCTTAGGCAAGAGATATTTGTATCCTTTCATTCAATCTCTGTTTTATTATGAAATCCAGGACTTCTTGATCAAGGAAGGAATGTCTGTCCTCTATTTAGTTAGGTACCCAGAGAGAGTTTATGTGTTCAAATTTATAATGGCTACCTAAATTACTAAATTAACCATTACTCTTTAATGGGTCTGACTACATCAGGAGTCAGCCAATCAAGAATATTAATAAGCAGCTTTGACAACAGCCTTTGGTCCCACTGTCTTGCATATTTGGACTACAGATCTGCAGCAGTGATTGCCAAAAACCCAGAAATCTGGAGCAATGATGGACACGAGAAGGGAAATAAAGTTCCCCAAAGAAATCCCACTGAAGGATTTGAGATGTGGTGAAACAGAGTTTCTGTGAAACAGAGGGAAGGAGGAGTTGACACATTTTCAGTCTCAGGCTCTACTTGGAAGAATTGAACATGTGATAGATAGGACCATGAATCTTATAGCACCACTCTCACCTATACACTCTACTCCACTTAAAATATGTTTTCCAGACTGGGAGCCCTACCACTCTCACCTATTTTCCAAGCTTTTAAACCACAAGTGGGTGACACATGATCCTTTTCCCTGATGATGTTTCAGTTTGTCCAGTGATGCCTACCAAAACCAATTCCTCTTAAGCCTAAAGAAAGGATGCAAATTTGCACTTGCACAGCAATCCTTGCCTCTAAAAATGAATCAATCCCCTTTGCTATATTTCAACTCAATTATCATTAGTGGATTTGCAACTGATTTTGATTTGAGCACCTGATATATAAGAGGTCTCCAACAATAACTCATCACATCATCCTCAAATAGAGATAGCAAAACATTAATAAATTAGAAAAAGACATAGAGATCTCAATGAACCACAAGCAGTGCTCAAATGCAATAAACAGATTCTGGAAAATTGATAGAGTAGGTCACAAAGTAGGTTGTAAGAATTTTCTTGAATCCATCAACCTTGATAGAGTATTCTGATCTGAGTTAGTTTTAATACAGCACATGGGCTTATTCTTAATATCAGATAACAAGAACAAACATGGACTAGGATTTGTAGCAAGAGGGAATTGATATTAGTTGGAGGTAGGCAAGAGATGGATGTATACATAAAATTATCAAAGAACTCATTTAATCAATTAACATATATACCTAAGTAGAGAAGGGAAAAGTCAAAAGATGGAGATAGTTTCCAATATGTGATGATCCATTTGGTTTTTGCCACCAACAAGAAACAAAAAACATGGAAATAGCTTCCAATTTTTAAATCATCCCCTCAATTCTCTTCTCTGGCACCATGGATCAATCTGTCTGCCATCCTGCTTTCAATTCATTTTAGATTAACTTACTACAGAAGTGAGGCTGGCAAACCTTCAACCTCCTCTAGGATCACATGCTGCATTTAAGAATAGGCTGAGAATTTCACAAAATGTACCTTCGCTGGATAAAGCTTTAGAAAGAATGATAGTTACAGGAGTTTGGGAGTAAGCCTCCACCAACTTACCCAAGCCCAAAAATTTCATGCTCAAGAAATAATAAATCTTACAAGAAGTTGAGAACAGCATCCCCTCAGGTCCCTAGACTCCCAGGATGCCCCTTTGCATCCTACTGCAGTGTGCTGAGTCTTCCTTCTAAGGCCTCCCCTCTGCGTTACCTTTTCATTTTTCTACACAAGGTTGCTTCAAAAGGGAACGAGACTCCTAGAAATCAAGCCAGGGAATAACTTGACTGTTTCTTGCTGAGAAGTAATAATTATGGCCCTGGAAGGATGCAATCTGCATACATTATTGCAAGTTATGCCAACAGAATGTCAACATTTGTGTCAGGAGGAGTCTGGAGCAGCAATTACTCCAGGTCTTGGTCTGGCGTTCTGAGCCAGAGTTGGCAATGCTAATTGCAAGGGAGGAAAACTAGAGGGAGGGCAGGTTACATAAGGGGAAACAGAAGAGAAACCACAAACCTGAAGGTCAGAAAGCAATAGGGTCAGACAATAACTGGCGACCATCCAGATTATAGGAACTCTGGAGACAGAATTCTTTACTTTTAAGACTGCCAGACATACTACATGTAGGCAAATGATTTTGTTTGAATCCTGGGATTTTTTTCCTTTTTCCTTTTAAATATAGTCATTATTTAATATTTTCAAATTTCTTTTTTGAAGAAAGCAGAAGCAACAGGATAAATACTATTAGTGCACCTATCTGTACATTGTTATAGTTGTTGAGCATCCACACATACTCAAAACTGCACCTTGGCTTCTAAATTCAATTCCATGTGAACAAAGTAACTGATAATTACAACAAAAGAAGCTAAATATGAAAACATATAAATTTGCAAATGCTTGAGATGGCAAAAATAGAGGGAAATGGAAAAGAACAAAAGGGGATGTTTCTTGAAGAAGTTTCAGCACTGATTTAAGGGACGGGCAAAGGAAATAACCAGGGGCAGGATACTTAGATGGGTGGAGAAAGTAAATTTACACAGTAAATAAAGTTAGAAGCATCACCACTTATAATATTCAATAAGAACTAAATGTTAGCACAGTCAGAATTTGAAACAATGTAGAAATATGTATGTTGGTGAATCAACCTATTTACTATTAACAGTTAAAGGACACTGTGATACTTATCTTTAGTTCTGCCTCTATCCATGGGAGAAATCATTGAGTCATTTCTAGATATTTTACAAAAATACCTTTCTCAAAATCCACACAATATTGTTTCACAATTTTACTCTGTCATAAACTACCTAAAATAGTTGAAAGGTGCCCAAAGTTGTACAGAAGGGGAAAAAAGAGACAAATGTATACAATTTTCTAGATCACAAGGTCTATTTTCTTGTCATACCATGCAGTTTCCAAACAAGTCCTCAAAAAGAAGATTTTATTTTCTCACTGCAAATAAAATCACTAAATCAATCCAAAGAAATGTAATCAAGTCACATCATCTTGAAAGCATCTTTAGTCATAAGAAATGGACAGTAAGACATCAAACTTACACAAGAGTAGCTTTGGAAGTCGATTTAAATTGCAAAGGAATAATTGGGAAGCTAAAGTATTTATACATATGGACATACCATTCAGATTGATTCTGTGAAATTGTGTTCGAGTCTGCAATAGGTGCTATATAATATGGTATACTATGTGGGAGTTTAAAAAGGAGTGTGAACAAGCAGACAGAAAAGAACCATGGGAAAGATAATTATGCCTTAAAACCCAGAAGAAAGATGGATAGAAAAAGTAGTCTTAATTAATAACCCAAATGGCTCTGGGGAGTAGAACCTATAATGGCATCTGTAGCATTCTGTCTCTGATGCATTCAGTTCCTTCAGGACCAACAACATCTGAACCAGGAAGTAGACATTTGTGATGCGATGCTCCTACTGTCTTGGTTGACACATCTTGATTAGTTTCTGTCCCTTGAACTTGGGTCCTTTTCTCCCCAGGATATGTTTCTCAATTCTTCAAAGAGTGGCAAGTGGTAAGGAAAGGCTTTATCATGCTCAGTAACTGACTCAAGTGGGGTCAGGATGTTGACTTAGAAAATTACTGTTTTCCTAGAGTCTAAATAAATCTAGTATCAGACTCAGGTCTTTCAGGTTTAGAGAATTTAATTTAGATCAATTGATTTATCCATTGTGGACAGGTGGACTCTATAAAGTATTTTTGGACAGGATTTACAGCCATTTTCTCCCTGCCAACATGATTTCATAAAAAAAAAAGTTCCATGGTTGCAGGTCCATTCCCCATCAGACAGTACTTATGTCATGAGATAAAAGGCATGAAAGTGGCACCCTAATTGCAGTGTGAAATTGGTGTCATGAATAACGAAGAGAGAGGGAAGCAGCTAAGTGCAGCCACCCTCTTGAGAGACCAGAGATTCTTTCCTGCAGACAGTTTGCAGTTTGGCTTTCACTACTTATATGTCTTCTTTGAATCATTGCCAGAACTACAGAAAAGAGAAAGTAAATGAAAAGAGCAAGATAAGTACAAGTCCCCCTGCTGATTCCTTTCTCCTTTGTATACATTTGGAAGCACTGACATAATAATGTAAATGTTGGGAGAACTGGGACAAAGATGTGAATTATAGATGAAAGGTTAGATAGTTTGTAGGTAATGAGACAATTGAGGCTGTTACAGAAGGAGGATGATTTATGTGTATGATGGATGGGGTATGTTCACACACACACAGTCATTCACACATGCTTATTTATCTGTGTGTCACTAGGGATGGGCTTGCATATGTGTGAATATGAAGTCTACCTGTTGATATTGGCTGTCTTCTTTGATCACTAGCCACTTAGTACATTGAAGCAGGATATCTCCCTTGAAGACACAGTTCACAGATTCATCTCATCTGGCTAGCTACTTTGCTCTAGCAATCCCTTCTCCAAATTTTGCACTGATTGGTTAGAGGAAGCAGACAGACATACCTGCCTAACACATCAGCACTGAGTGCTTAATCTCTAGTCCTCATGCCTTCAAATCAAGCTTTTTATACAATGAAAGAGTTGGCCAACTCTATAACCTCTCCGAACGAAGAATTGTGATAGTTACAGGAAGGCATGTCATCAGAAAGAGAAATTGTTAACAAATTTTTATTCTGCAAAGGTTAAGATAGTAATCATGTTGTGCTTTGAAATTCAAATGGCCTGTGTTGTAAGCCATATCACTACAGTATGAAAATATTTGTATGGAATATATAAGTAAATGGACACCCAGTTACTAAGTGAAGTAAATTATGGAAGGGAATGGCACTAGGTAGCTGTAGGATAATGAAAATGTACAGCTGGAACTGATCACCTCACGTTTTGGTAGAACAGGGATCAAACAATATATAAGAAGGAGTGTCAAGCAATAGATAATTGAGTCCACCCCCTAATGACATACTTCATCTAGTGAGTTTGGATAGATGATAAAATACTTTATCAAGATTTCCAAATATAATGGACTGGATGTTATAAATATATATTATTTCTTATAATTTTTATAATCATTATCATTGTATTCAGTTTATATATGACAGAAAAGGAGACTATATTAGACTAAAAGGGAAATTTTTGAGGTTTGGTCTTGTTGTTGTCTAATGTAATGCTAGGTTTGGGCCCCAAAGACCTGGAGTCTTCATGCAGACCCAAGTGACCCTGGCCCCTAGTTATTTCTGATTGGTAAATAAAGATGACAACAGTTAATAGTTAGACAGAAGAGACATAGTTAGGGTTTGGATTTCCTGAGCTTGAGGTTGGAGGAGAACCATGAGAAGAAGAAGTTGGAGGAGGAGGGAGAAACTGCCATGCGTTAGGTGGGCCATGAAAGCATGTCTCTGAGGGCTGGTCAATTGGATTTATCAGCAGCCCAATTGAAACATAGTAATAACTCAGGGTTATAGATAAGAAAGTATATTCTAATAGCATAGAAGGTAGATATCTACCCAGCTCTTTTGCTGTTTAAGGCTTATTGATATTATAAAGATTGAGTGTGTTTTTTATCCAGGAATCAAATGATCGAAAGCTGAGTAGCAACCCCAGGTTAGAAATAAATTTATACAACAGATGAGTAGATGTTTAAGCATATTCACTTATATGAGGAAACTTTTCACATTCAAAGTAAAAAAGATCATCATAGGATCTCATTCAAGCTGTGGCATATCTCTTGAGAGAAGCAGCCATAAATTGAAGAGAGAGAAAGGTAAATTTATAATCATTCATGAATTTTCTATTAGGTGCAATTTTGTCGAAGGACATATCATCTCAAGCAGATCTCACCAGGAAGGAATTCTTTCTGCTTCATTGCAGTATGACTTCCAGCAAACAAAAATTTTCTGTACTGCCCCTAGGTTAGAAATGGCCTTGTGATTTACATTATCACTTAAGTTGTGAGCATATGCATATGGTAAGTTCTATTCCTAGAAATAGACTGTTTATACCATGGTGACAAAGTCTCCATAGACATGAGAACATATGACAAAATGGGCATGCTACAGACTGGAAGAGAATAGGGATCCTATGTTGGAACATCCTGGCAAGTCTGCAGTTAATTTTATGCAGATGGGGAAAATAATTAAGTCAATGAGATTTTGAGAAACTTTAGTGTCATTACTGCAACATAACTTTGTCAAAGTCATTGGTAGGGAAAATGAAGGAAGACCAGACTAGAATTAGGAACGCTGGAAAGATGAGTAACAAAAAAGTAAGAAGCCATTGCACAATCAAACCTTGATCTAAATGACTCCAGGGTTTAGTTCTACCTCTAAAGTGAAACATTAATCATAAAGATATTTGCATGTGTCAATAAATATAATGAAAATTATATTGAAATGTACTTTATATTAAAGAAGAAACTTAATCTTTACCATGCCCTATAAGGGCTCATGTTTTCTTTGTAATCCACTACATAAACAAATTCAAAGACAAAAAAAATTCTCAGGATTATCTCATTAGATGCTGAAGAAGTATTTGGCAAAATATAACGCCCCTTCATATTAAAAGTATTGGAGATATCAGTAATTCAAGGCCCATACATAAACATAATAAAAGCAATATACAGCAAACCAACAGCCAATACCAAAATAAATGGAGAAATACTTGAAGCAGTCCCACTAAGATCAGGGAAAAGACAAGTTTGCCCATTCTTCCCATATCAATTTAATATAGTACTCAAAGTTCTAGCTAGAGCAATAAGACAACAAAAGGAGAATAAGCAGATATAAATTGGCAAAGAAAAAGTCAAGGTATCACTATTTGCATATGATAGTATACATAAGTGACCCAAAAAATTCTACCAAAGAACTTCTACAGCTGCCAAAGCTGACAAACAAAGTTGGGGATATAAAATTAACTCAAACAAATCAGTAGCCTTCCTTTATACAAATGATAAATGGTCTGAGAAAGAAAATAGGGAAACAACAACCTTCACAATAGTCACAAATAATATAAAATACCAGGGTATAATATTAATCAAACAAGTGTAACATCTGTATGACAAGAACTTCAAGTATTTCAAGAAAAAATTCAAAGACTTCAGAAAATGGAGAGATCTCCCATGCTCATGGATTGGTAGGATTAACATAGTAAAATTGGCCATCCTACCAAAAGCAATCTACTGATTCAATGCAATCACAATCAAAGTTCCAACACAATTCTTTACAGATATGGAAAGAGCAATTCTCAATTTCATATGGAAAAACAAAAGACCTAAGATACCAAAACAATTTTTAACAAAAAAAAATAACTTCTGGGGAATCACCATTCCTGACCTCAAGCTGTACTACCTAGTAATAGTGATGAAAAAAACAATAAACAAAACACTACATAGTATTTGTACAGAGACAGACAAGTTGATAAACGGAATAGAATTGAAGACCCCAAAATCCATACATTTATTGTCAATCAGCCAAAAATATACAATAGAAAAAAGAAATCATCTTCAATAGTGGCGCTGACCTAATTGACAGTCTGTGTGTAGAAAAATGAGAATAGGTCCATATTTGTCACTTTGCATTAAATCAATTCAAGTGGATCAAGAACCTCAACATGATACCAGATGCACTGAATCTAATAGGAGAGAAAGTGGGAAAAAGCCTTGAACTCATTAGCCTGGGCAAATTTTTCTAAGCATAATGTCAGTGACTCAGCCTCTAAGATCCAGAATTGTAAATGGGACCTCATGAAACTGAAAAGCTTCTATAAGGCAAAGCAAAAGACACAGTCAGTAGGACAAGTCAGCAACTTATAGATTGAGAAAAAAATCTTCAATAGCCCAACATCCAATAGAGTAGAGGGCTAATATCCAAGATATATAAAGAATTCAAAAAACTAACCTCCAAAAAAATAAAAAAGAAAAGAAAACAAACAAACAACCCAATCCAAAAAATGGAGTATATAGCTAAACAGGGAATTCACAACAGAGGAATCTTGAATGTCTGAGAAGCACTTAAAGAAACTTTCAAAATCCTTAGTGATCAGGGAAATGCTAGTGAAAATGACCTTGAGATACCACCTTACAACAATCAGAATGGCTAAGATAAAAAGCTCAGGTGGAAGCACATTTAATGGAGGATGTGGAGAAAGATGAACACTCCTCCTTTGCTGGGATTGCAAATTTGTACAACCACTCTGGAAATCAATCTGGAGGTTCCTCAGAAAATTGGAAATAGATCTGTCTGAAGACCCAGCTAGACCACTCTTGGACATATAACCAAAATATTCCCTATCATACCACAGGGACACATGCTCCACTATGTTCATAGTGTCTTTATTTATAATAGTTAGAAGCTAGAAACAAACCAGATATTCCACACATGAAGAATGGAGAAAGAAATGTGGTTCATTTACACAACGAAACACTATTCAGCTATTAAGAAAGAGAACATCATGAGTTTTGCAGGCAAATGGATGGAACTAAAAAAATATCATCCTGAGTGAGGTAGCTCAAACTGAAAAGGACATGCATGATGTGGACTCATTAATTACTGGATATTAGCCATAAAGAAACTAAACAAACCAACAAACAAACAAACAAAAAACCCTATAGGATACCTGAGATACAGTCCACAGAACTCAAGAAGGTTAGCAAGCAGAAGGGCCCAAGTTTCTATCCTACTTGGGAAAGCGAAGAAATTAATCACAGCAGGCAGATAGAGGGAGGGACCTGGGTGCAAGAGGGAAGCAGGAGGGGAAATGGTGAACATAATCAAGTATGAAGAGGAGGAAGACAGGAGAGAAGGCCTGAGGTCCAGCAGAATGAATGGAAATATGCATTCTCAGGGGAGGGGGGGAGGTGAGGGACTGTCTAGAATATACCAGAGACATGAGAGGTTACAGCCTCTCAGGACAAAAAGAGAGGGACCTTAGATAAAATGTCCAACAGTGGGGAGAGGGAACTTGTAGACTCTACCTTCAATAGAAAAACAGGGCATCACGTGGAAAGATAGGGTTGCCATCCTACAGTCAAAAACTCTGACCCATAATTGTTCCTGCCTAAAAGAACTGCAGGGACAAAAATGGACAAGAGCCTAAGGGAAAGGAAGTCGAGTGACTGGCTCATATTGGCACCCATCTCATGAGGAGGTTCCAAGACCTGACACTATTACTGACACTATGATGTACTTACAGATAGGAGCCTAGCATGGCTGCCCTCCTAGAGTTCCAACAAGCAGCTGACTGAAACAGATGCAGATACTTATACCCAACCATTGGACTGAAGTCAGATTCCCGTGTGATTGAATTAGGGAAAGGCTGGAAGAAGCTGAAGAGGAGGGCAACCCCAGTCTCAACTAACTCAGACTCCTGAGATCTCTCAGATACTGACTCACCAATCAGGAGACATACACTAGCTGGTCAGAGGTCCCTGATACATATATGGCAGAGCACTACAAGGTCTGGCCTAAGTGAGAAAAGAGGTGCCTAATCCTCAGGAGACTTGAGGCTCTAGGGAGTAAGGAGGCATGGTGTATGGCGGGGGCATCTTCTCAGAGACAGGGTAGTAGAGCGATGGGATGAAGAACTGTGGGAGGAAGCACCAGGATGTGGGCAACTGCTGGACTGTAATAAAACAATAACAGTAATAATAACAAAAGACATTCACATGTGTCCCTAAATATGTGTCCCTAAATATAATAATAATTGTTTTTGAAATGTTACATTAAAGAACAATTTTAATGTTTACTGTACCCTGTAAAGAATGTTTTCTTTACATGTTTTCTACTTTTTTTTCATTTTTCACTATTGAGCCCTTCTCTTGCCCAGTTCTTGCTACCTTGCATTCATTTCAACTTCTTGGTTCATCAACATCTCCCAGGTACTAGGTAGTGACTTTCATCCCTGATGAAGCTGGCACTTCTTATACTCCAAGTCTCAGTTTAATGTTCTTTTTCTTAGATATGCTCACTCAAGGACATACAGGCTGTTTCCATTGAAATCTATGCATTTTTTAAAATCAGTGTTTATCCTTTATGTCTGGGTTTGGACACATGCTTGGTTAACCTTTTTTGTCTGACTTACCTAGAATGGACAGAACATTGTCATATACCTCTTTAACTGCATCAATCTTGAAGTACAGTGCACATCAATTGCTTATCAATAGAGTGATAGTCTGTATCATCTTTCAAACTTATTTCATGTCCATAAAATTGCAAAGAGGATGGGTTTCCAAATCCAGCTTGGTATCTGCTAGCTGTATAGCTCTGAGGAGGTATAAGCCACACATAGTAATCTACTCATCACTAGAAACTACAAACCATTTCCCCTGATAAGCTAGAGATTATCATGGCTTGACTATCACAGTCAGAGTCAAAAAATGGAGTTCCACATACAAAAACATCTAGTACATTGGATTACAGTCATTGATACTCTGTGTCGATAAAGAACTAAGGCATCACTTCTGTGACAAATAACACCACATTTGTTTTCACTCGATATCTGTCTAAGGCATCACTAATCACTTATTGATCTTTTAAAATACCATATTAATTGAATATAAAACTAGACAAAAAAAGCAAGTTATGATGAAAATAAATTCAGACTCGGAATCATTGTCATAGATTCTCTATGTGTCACTGGTAAATGCAAGTAAGTCTTCTGAAATGATGATGATGATGATGTGTGTGTACATGATCTATGTGCAAGCATCCATGTGCTTATTTAATCTGAAAAATAAAGGCTACATCTATTCAAGTGTAAAATTATTACAGTGAATAATATTAGAAATACTGGTTAAGTTGTAAACTTCTTAAGAGGCAATATGGTGCCGTAGACCACTCTTGTTTGTTTGTTTGTTCATATATTTTGTGTGAAAAAGTAATCAAACACTTCACCCACTATTTTCACAATTCTGATTAATCATTTACTTTCTCTAGGTTTCAATTTCCTTGTTTGTATAAGGGAAGTGGAGCCACTATTTCACTTAGAGATTTTAGACATCATATACATAATGGAACTGGAAATCACACAAATGCAAGAAATTCATTTCTCAAAGGCAACTAAATAGCATGGTAGTGAGTCTCTCTGAGCAGTGAAATTGGTAGGCCCTAAATGAAGCCCATTTTCTAGATGTTTTCAAAGCTAGAAAATACTCTACTAAACTAAAAGTGAATATCAGAGAATCCAATGTAGCAAGAACATATATGCTCTTTCAAATTCTCTGTTTTATATCTCCAAGGAAGGAAGAGCACAGCAGTGCCAGGATCTGGACAGCTTATCCTACCCAGCCTTAAACCTGAGAAAAACAATGTGTTCTTTTGCTCCAGAGGTGTTATGTAAATAGGAACCTTTATTTACTATAATTAACTTATGTTCCAGCTTTGTAACAAGAGTGGTCATACCCGATTCTCTACAGCAATGGACTCTGTACCATCTGAGCCCTTGGTAGGAAAATCAGGGAGTGATAGAAAGAATTGGATTGATAATAGTGAATTAGCCAAGTGGGTAAAACATCAAAATTGCTGCCTCTAGCTGAGGTAGACACAACAAGAAGGAAAATCAAAAAGCCCACCACTTAGTCACTGTTGATAATTTCTAATGTCAGGGAATATTTGATGTGTTATAAGACATCTGGATGGCGAGCATACAGTTCTCATGCCCCAGGAAGTGTCTGGACTCAAGTGGTTAAAGGCTTCAGATTTAGATTTGCTCCACATTTGAGTACAAGCTGTGCCACTTAGCAGTTTTGTGTCCTTGAACATAGGCCATCACCTTTCTGAATCTTTTTTTTTTTCAGTATACAAGAGCAAGGTGAACCATTTGATGAAAGAAAGGATGCACAGTATAGCAAGGTGCCTTGCCTCTGAAAACTGTTATTCATCATCATCTTTTATCCTCTCTGCAACACTTCAAGTATGAATTTCTATCTCACTTTATAAAATGAAGAAACAGGCTCAGAGAAGGTTTTAAAGTCCCTTTCCATGATTTGGGGTAGGCTTCAAACTACATAGTAAAATCCAGTCTGTTTATAGGCTAGAGGAGCTCAAACAACAAGAATTTTAGAGCAATGGTTACAACAGAAGTATGAGTGATGTAATCCTGTTAGTGACTTTTATGTAGCTATAACAAAGTGTCTACAAACAACTTGGAGAAAGGTTTGTTTAGATCACTGTTTCAGAGGACTCAATACAAGATCACTTGGCACTATGTGCCTAGACAGAATGTCACTCAAGTGACATCATCTCTTGATTAACAGAAGCCACAGAATAACAAAGAATCAGGAAAAAACTGTAACCTTCACAAAGGCTCCACCTCCTAAAGGTTCCAGAAGGTCCAAAAACAGTGCCAAAAGCTTGGCTCCAAACTTTTTACACATCAATCTATGAAGACATTTCATAAACAATCTTTAACACATCAATTAGAGCAACCACCATTTGGGGTGAATCTTCTGTGCGTTAGCCATTTTTGCCACATAATGGCACCATTAGTCCAAGAAACAGAAAGCAAAACTTAGTGACTATAAGTATGCAGATGCATAAACAGCCTAAACATTTTCTCAAAAGTAAGAACACAAGCTAGAATCCAATGCTTTAATAAACCCAACTACACAGGATGGTATGGGCACCACACTATGAATAACAAGGACTTGAATGACTTGTCCAACCTCAACCAGGTAAAGGAGCAGGGAGGGGACTTCAACTCAGTTATGTCAAATTCAAAGGTTTGTGTTCTTTTCTCTCCCAAGAATTAGCATAGATGTTAGAGACCAGATGTTAGCGAAAAAGAATTGCCACAGAAGAAAACCTCTTCCAACCTCAAATCTACTTTAATTTATAGATATGCTTCTTTTTAATGAAGAGCATCTATTTATGCTCAAATCCTGAAACCAGTTTCTTAAAAAGCTATTGGTTTAAATAAGTAGATGAATTCTCTCTGGCTGCCACTTCACATATTTGCTCAGCACATCTTTTCCCTCAGATGCGTAAATAAATTACAAACTCTGAGTCAGTAAAGTAAAAATTAAAGGAATTTTATTGTAATGACTGCAAGGTTGATATAACCCCAATGTGGGATTTTGTATACTAGTGTATATTTGTAGGTAAGACCTTAATGTCCAAGCTAAAAGAATTCTATATATCATAAGGATAAGTGACTACATCCTCAATCAAAATTAAAGTGAGATTTGTACACCAAGTGATCTTCCATCAGTTTGCATCACTTGTGATTTTTTGTGCCCAACACACCTGCAATTTTTAGTATTAAAATATGTGAATGTTAAACTTAGAAAGGGATTTAAAATTAGGTAATCTTTAATGTGGATAGAGGAAAAAAATCCAAAGCAAACACTGAGATAATAATAAAAATATGATGAAAAATCAAAGGAATTTAAGTACTGTGTTTGGAAATATTCTCTTAGGACAAACAAAAGTAGGGCTAGAAACCTCATGAACAAAAGAGACATGATATATAAAATGTGCTTAACTGTGCTCATTCCCGCATGATTTTGCATTATTGTGATTAAAACATTTTCTTGTTTGCTTTATTTAGATCTCATCGAATGTTCAGAACATAAGCAAGTAAGATGGATAGAGCAAGTAAACATCGCAATCTATACTAAATTTTTAAAAAGATTCTCCTGAAATTAGATTTAGACAATACACAATGTTGTCTTTAAATTTTAACCAACTATACAATATAATAACAGTAAATTTAACTGAATGTTGAAAAGGATAGCCAAAAGGATATCAGAGAGGCAAGGTAGAAAAATAGTGAAGAGTAGGGAAGATGGAATCATACTTGGCTTTAAACTTTGGCTTTCTCATTGGCTGAGAAACTCTGGAAAGGCTTGTCAACTTTCAATTGCTCTATCAATAAAATGAAGTTTGTAAATGCCAAGTGTGATCTTGTATGCCTGTAATACCAGCACTCAGGATGATGTAGAAGGATTGTCACATGTTTAAGGCTCCATAGGACTATAAAGCAGTACCCTTTCTCAAATGCCTATAGATATAGATGAGACATACCCACACATAAGATTTTTGAGGAAACTGAGTCTTTAAAATACCTGGAACATGCATGTCATGAATGAATGTTGTTAATTATCAAAAAAGAATAAAAAAGAATAAAAAAGATTCAATATCCTAACCACTAAAAATAATAACTAAGAACCCCATTCAATTCCAACATAAAAATAAAGATGTTCATATTTATTCTTTATTCTTCAGTAATTAAAGGAAGTTACCCCAAACGACAAAGAAAACAAACAAACCAATACATGCTAAAGTGATGCAGAATGAATCCATTTCTGAATATCCAAGAGATTAGTTAAAAATTAGGTGTGGATGGAAAAGCAATGATGTTTTAAGCTAAGTAACTCCATTCTCAGTCAGTGGAGATAAAAAAGGAAGTCAAGATGATGTCACATTACCCCTTATTGTTAAGCTCTACAAGTGAACAAAGACTATAGGGTCTTTGGGGACATCACTAACAGCAATCTGGCTTCACACTGGGGTAACTGATAATGAAAATCTGCATCTCGGCCAATAATTTCACTATCCTTGTAATTGTATTCTACTCATCCTGTACACCCTTTGATTTCTTTTTATTGTGAATAAATTCCTCTGACGGAAACACATTTTTCCATCCACTCTATGACCAATACCTCTTTGTCTTTTACGGACTCTCTCAAATGGCACCTCCTCTGCAAAGCCTTGTGGACTTCTCAGTCAGTTTCAAAATCTCCCTGCTTTGTCCTATGTGTTATATTCATATTTAGCTGAGAGAGGAATTAGAGATTGAAGAACTCAAACCAACATTTCTATTCACAAAATATTTGCTTGATTATTTACTCCCTTATGTTCTTTATACAGAAGAAACCACCTAGCTCCTAAATCCAGCCCCCACTTCTCTAATAGAGAGAGAAAGTATTAAGTGCTTGGAGTAGGGCCAAACTCTCAATACCCTAGACAAGAGACTTTCCCCATGAATTCGTTCTGCAACCAACTCCCAGATGAGAATTTACAGAAGATTCTTAACTTCATAGGAACTCAAGAGAGAAAGACTTTGGAGAGGAAATGAAGTAAACACAAAAAATAGAGATACAATGTTGTCTTAAATCCCTTTTCCCTAGGAATCTGGACTCAGAGCAGATGTTTGCAAAGTAGTGTTGAACTACAAGAGTATAAAGATGATGAACTATTCCTGGGCATTGAAAGAAAACAAGAAATGCTTAGGATGAGCTTGGTTTATTCTGATGCTGCAAACACTCTGGCCATGTTTAGCAGATCCAAAATAAAAACTGCTTTGGTTTCAAGAGGGAGAAAGTTGAAAACAGTGCCAGATAACGATGTTCAAAACAGTCAAAGTTGTATCACCTTGTCCTGTAAGTAAAGGAACTGACCTAATCTACAAAGGAGCAGAATATAAGACAAAGCTGTTCAAGAATATCTTTTCTCCTCAATCACTCATTCACAAAATATCTAACATATCTATAATATCATGTGACATGATGGACATATGGAAGTCAAGTACAAGGTCACAATCTCAAAAATAATCAAGGAACTACAGTTATATTCAGTATGATAATAGAGGTATAGAGAGGAAATAGAATCTATGAATGGAGAAGTTAACTAGCACAGAGATATGAGAATATTGGGGAAATTCTCCTCAGGAAATAATATGAGACCTGAGATTGAAGCATTAGTAGATTCATGAACATATGTTTAGAAAAGTTCTAGGCTATAAAAGAATTTTATACCTTAAGAAAAAAGAGAAAGTCAGCATACAATAACAGAAAGCTCTGTACATAGAGTGAAACAAATGCCAAGAGCCAACACAGGGGATAGATACTATATACATCCTGACCAAAAAGAATGTATTAACAGCTATAGACTTCATTTTAACAGAACTCATAACACCTAAATTGGAGAGTCAGGATTAACATTAACATTGAAGAATTTCAACCTTACAAAAACCTATCAAAGTCAAAAATAACCCACTTGATTTTATCATGGTATTACTTGTTATATAGAATTCAATGGCCGAGGTTAAACTAAAATACTCACCTTCCCTCTAGCAGAAGGGGGCACGTTCTGTCTGACTACCTTCGATTTGAGACTTTCTGATTCACTACTGTCAGTCTTGATTTGAATCTTCAGATCTTCCTAGGGATCCAAATTAGTGATCTTCATATTAAAGCTGAACCATCAGCTCTTCCGAGTAACCAGTCTGTCTGAGGTTGAAATAAGCCTATCTAAGCTTCGGAAACACCTTATAGTATATCTCTTTCTATGGATATAATTATCTTTTACTAAATCACAGCTCTGGTGAATTGTGCTTGTATATTACTCATCAATAATTAGAAGTAATAGGCATGCCTACAAGCCATTCCTGGGATAGTACTACTCTTATTTCACCAGACACCTCTATCATCGTGTTGGAAAGAGTGAAGGAATGCCACAGCTTTTAAATTTAGTCTCGTGAACTGAAACTCATCCTCTAAGATTTCTGTTTATTTTGGCTTCCTAAATTTCTTATACATCTTTCCCGTCTAAACACTCTGTCCCCTAACTTCCATTACCTGGTATGGATGCCAGAGCCTCACATCAACTGTTGAACCAGCTCCCCAAATTTCATAAGATCTAGTTCTTACCAAAATAAAAGTACTGGTTCTGTGATAAAATCTTAAGTGGATGTACATTCCAATGTGTTCATCAATACTTCGAATCATGCATGGAAAGGGACAAGCATCTTACAATTCCCTTTCTTTTCTTGTATTATTTCATAGCATTCTTCTTCATGTACTTTTCTTCACTCACAGTGATCTATATTTTTCTATTTCTGTAACATATGAGCTTAATTGCCCTCATGCTCGTACATAACTTTTTCTTTCTATCTAAAATATAGTATCTTTTTTAAATTACTGTCACTTTTTGTTTCTGTTGGAGTGGACATCACATCCCAGAGAGCCTCCTAAGAGTCTGTAAAATTATGTAATTATCTCTAATGTTGCCCCAAGAGCATTCAATACTGTATGCTTTTATGCCCTTATCACTGCATATATATATATATATATATATATATTCACTATTTCATTGTATGTGCCTTCCTAAAAAGTCAAGTCTTTTCTAAAGCTTATTAGAACATGCTGAATTCCAAGTTGGTAGTATCATCTGAGCATCTGGGAATGGACAATGGCTTTCCCAATAGCCTGTTTCATCCTTTGATGCATGAATAATACATATCTCTTAACTTTTCACAATGAAACAATATATATTTCCTTCTTGGTCATAGGCATACCATATACTCATAAATTATGTATTTTTGAAACCATACATTCATAAATTATGTATTTTTGAATAACAATTAATAATGGAATGAGGTTTCTGTCTTATGGTTGGGTTTAAACCAAAGACATAATCCCGGGTACTAAGGCCTAAATACTAGAGGACCAAAGGGATTAAGATTCCTCAAAAACATATATAGAGTTGGAGTTACTATCTTCAGTTGTGATGGTCAGCTGGTTTTTCTTTTTTTTTGTTCTTATTGTTGCTTGTTTTTTTTTTTTTTCTCAATTTGACATAAGCTAGAATCATCTGGGAAGAGAGAACTTCAATTTGGATAGTAACAATGCCTCCATCAAATTAAGCTTTTGGCAAGTCTGTGCAGCCAATTTTTTGATTGATTGATGTTGATTATATATATATATATATATATCTTATAGTGTGTGTGTATGCATGTGTGTGTGTGTGTGTGTTTGTGTGTGTGTGTGTGAGTGAGTGAGTGTGTGTTATAGAGTAACAGTTGGGTTAAGAATATAAAGAATCATTTTTAAAAAGATTTCAAAAACCTATACAATGAAGGAGTCATATATATTAAAGTTAAGTGGGCTATGGGAAGAAAAACCTAAGCATTTTTCCTGCTTCTGATTCTGCTTTGGTTTCTGTCCTAATTTCCAACAATGAGGAGATGTAATTATAGAGATGGTTTGAGTCATAGTGTATATCACAGCAATGGGAAAAAAACAGGAAGCTATGTGCCCACTGATGATCCCATCATACTAAGGTCAATAACTATACACTCATAGGCATGGGGGGACCCCTGGTTCAAGTAAGAACTAGACAAAAAGACATGAACATGAGAAAGTGATTTTTATGGAGAAGTGAGGTTTAAGTGTAGTGAGACAGATAAGAAAGAGGAGAAGTGAGAGTAATCAAAATACACTGTGTACAATGAACATATATCAATATATTCAATATCAATGAATAGATTTAATTTAAGGATTATAGTATGAATTAAAATAAATTAAGTAATACAATTAAATAAATTGTTTCTTATCATTTCATAACTAGTGATAATTTAATTCTTCAAGTCTTAAAATCATAAAGATTATATGTAATTGGCTATAAAATAGCAGCAATTATTTGGGGAAAAGTAGGAAACCATCTTTCTAAGATCTTGGCAGAGAAAGATACCTGTTTTTTTCCAATTACCCAAAAGAAATGACAGCCAGAGGAATTAAGTAAAAAAAAATATATTAAATGAAATCACATTAAAATTGGAAGAAGAAATCAAACTGTGACTGTTTACAAATGACATGATATTATGAAAACAAAGCCCCAGAGATTCTACAAAAAATCTTCAAAATTAATTAACAAATTTAGCAAGATTACAAAAAGATAAAGTTGATGAATAAATCTCAGTGTCATTGTCATACACTAAGAATGCGCTGTCTGAAACAGAAATAAAAATAGTAATCCTATTTAAAATAAATACTAAAAAAGTACATATGAAGAAACAACTAAATAAAAGTCAATTTTAATAAAATTTATAAAATATTTTTAAGTGAAACAAAGATAATAAAAACTATAGAAAAACATCCTGTGCTCATAGTATCTAAATTGATTTTTATATTCAGTTTAGTTTCTATAAAAATACCAATGGTATTTTTCACAGAACTAGAGAAAACAATACTAAATTTTGTAAAGAATAATAATTATTAAAATCCTTTCACAGCCAAAGAAATCTCTAAAAAGAGAATAATGCAAGAAGAAATTATACACTACATATGTAAATCATATTTGTCATTACTATAACAATATATCTCATTAAAGGAAACAGAAGAAAAAGGGTTGTTTTGGCGCAAATTCTCAAGGTCTGTGTATCATGGTAGGGAGAGTAAGATGAAACAAAGCAGCCATGTTTATTTTGGCACAGAGTCTTCATATCTCAGTTTATCATGTTAGGAAGGGTAAGATAAAAGAGTGAGGAGGTAAACAGGGAGTATGCCTTCCCTACCTGGCTTTCTTCTCTAACCCATATTATTTCCTTTGAGCTCCCAGTACTTATTTGAAATTATAGTGACAACCATGCTCTGTTCAGGTCTGTCTCCCTTAGTGAATGCTCTCTGAAAACATTTTATGAAATAATCTTATAGACACCTCCAGAGCTGTGCTTTACTCATCTCTTAGTTGCTTCTCAGTCCAATAGAATTGCCTGTACAGATTAACTATCATACTTCCAGACTTAGAAATGTAGCACAATGCTATAATACCATGTAAACAGAAAGAGAGCAGTAGAAGAGAGCCAGAAGTAATTTGGGCTATATATATGCAATTAATGTTGAAGAAAAGTTCTATGAAGCTGCACTAGAGAATGGACATTTGTTCCAGTAAGAGTTTCTAAAAAGATGAGAGATCTGCAGTCATGGAAGAAATCAAAACTACAATGAGATGTCAACTCATTTCAGTTAGAATTGATGTTCTCAGAAAGACAAGAAGTGCTGGCACACATGTGGACAAATGGGAACCCTGTACAGTGTTAATGATAATGTAAATTAGCATAATCAGTGTGAAAAACAGTTTGGGGGATCCTGAACAATTTTAAAATAGAGGTTTATATGATCTTTCAATCCAACATCTGAATACATAATGAAAGAAACAAAATTAATATGTCAAGAAGTCATTTCAATTCTTAGTACTATTATACTATTGATAGTCATCAAGAAATAAAAATAATTCTACAAATCAATATTTAATGAAAGATAATATGCTATATATATATACATCCTATAGAATACTATTTATCCTTACACATATATGCCCTATGGAATAATATTTATTCTTATGATGAAATCTTGTCATTTGTGACAACACAAACAGTATTGGTGATCATTGTGTTGAGTGAGATGATTCACTTTAAAAATCTGAGTTCTAAATGACCTCACACTGTTGTTTCCAAGTCATTGCGGATATCATGGTTGCTGCCAAAATCCAGAAAGAGCAATGGGAAAGAGTGACACATAGGGAAAGGGTTAATTAGTGGACATTAAGTGTTAATTAGATAAAAGTAATGTTTGGGGCACTATCAAGGGGTAGATTGGTTATAATTAGTGATTTTGAACTGTATATCTCCAAAAGAAAGAAAATACAATTTTGAATATTTCTGCCATGAAGACGGGATGCATGTTTGAGAATAGATATGTTTAACTTAGTAAAACAATGTTGCACATATGAACATTTCACACTACTACTTTACAAAGTTACTATTGGTTTGTTTTCCATAGCCCTTGGGAGTAAGGTGAAAGTCTTGTGCATCAGAACAAGCACTGTATCATAATTGAATTTAAAAACCTTTTAGTGTAAGGAATCTCATGCTAGATGGCACATCTGGCTTTGAACTTACTATCTAAACCAGGCATTCTCTCCTGTCTGTGACTCTCCTATCTGTCCATTTAGGATCATGGATAATAGACCTGGCCTGACTTGTCTTTTATGTGTCAGTAAAAGAATAAATTTATATTTAAGACAATTGTTGGGAAGGTATTTATTTCCAGTACTAAAATTGAATGTACTTGTGAAATACAAAAACTTAACAAAGTAAGCAATAGATCACTTCACAAAATAAAATAAACAAGGGAACATAAACACTGAAAACAGTTGTGCATATATGACAGTTTGCTATAATTTATTAAATATATTATATTAATATATATTTATAATTATAAGAAAAAGCAAAATGTGAGACTGAAGAAATGGCTGATTGAATAAACAAACTTGCCCCACAAATGCAAGAACCAAGGTTTAAAGCTTCAAAATCAATGAAAAATCTGAGAATACCCACATGTACATGTAATTCTAGCTCTGTGGTAGAGATAGGAGGAACCAAGGAGATTCACGGCCAGTGTACCTAATCATGTGAGCTTCATGTCCAGTTCAGCTTCAGACTGTTCCAGTTTATCCATGTACACCTCATGCACACATATATATGCATATGCACACACACACACACATACACACACACCCACACACACACACACTTAAAAATAACATTTAGATTTTGGAAAGCAAAATATGAGAGCTGCTCTACACCATCCAATACTTTGAGTCATCTCCAATTTCGTAGTTGTGGTATCAGCCAATATATTGAACAACTGTCTACTTCACAGATGGAATGGAGCAGAAAGGACAGCTTTTCCATTATTAATAACCTTCAGCATTTCCACATACACGTACAATGCTTAAGAAGAAAGTCCTCATCATAACCATGCAATTTTTGTGGAGTCAGATTTGTAGACCTGCAGAAGAAAATGATATTCTTACGTCTTTATAATGATCCACCAAGTACTAAGCACAATGTAAATATTAAATGCATCACATAGTAAGTTCTAACCTAAAAGGAGAAATTACAAACAATTTTACAGAGGTCCATGAAAGCTGTCCAATTTATAATCATTAACTACATTTTGAAGTCTTCTTTTATGATGAATTGATTAGTTTTTTGTTTTTTGTTGTTGTTGTTTTTCCTTCAGGACAAGGTCTTTCTCAGAACACATTGGTTTTGTAACTGGCCTTACTTTTTCTAAGCACATACAGATAGACCATAAATTCAGTAAAGTCAATCCCTAGTGATAGAGTGAGAACTTGTTGCATGTATGCCTTCTCATTCTTCCATACACATGATAGAAACAATTGACAACTTTTCTGCCTTCTTAAAGACAATGTCTTTTCAGCTGGAAATAATACCAATGGAGACTAGTGATGCATTTTTAGCTGAATTTTGCATCATTGCTGTATGATGTGAAGTCAGCCTCCACTGAGCTCATCTTTCTATGTGCCCTTTTTATGGCATGGGAATGACACCTCTCAGGATTTCCCCATGTAGGATTTTAGTTTTACATTATAAAGATATTTATCTTCTAAGATTTTAACATTTCTGATGATGCAATTCGGTACTGAGTCTTTAAACTTTATGACTGGCATTACCTTTAACTAACCTGGTCTGTGAGTGAGTCAAATTGTGTGTGTGTGAGTGTGTGTGTGTGTTTTATGTGTATTCATGCATGTATGCATATATGTATATGTATATATTATTGCTTAAGAACTATTTTGAAAATATATTCAATCTAATTTTACAAATTTTTGTTAACTTTGCAAGTCTTTCTCACATATGCAAATTTGAATAATAAATTTATGCTATCTCAGGAATTGTCCATTTTACTGCCAGTTAAAATGCATTTTAATGAACTACATATACAATGTATGACTGAGGCTCCTATATTAATAATGTTGATAGTGTATGGTTATTTATAATAATGACACTTCGCCAAATTCATTTGTCAATTCTGATTTTTTTTTCTGAATATATATATATTGTTAACAAAACAAGTAATACATTCAGAATAAAAAACACATACTGGTAAAGTTTTTTTTTTAAGTATGCCCTGTGTACAGATATAGCTTCAGTCTAAACATTCTCTAAATTATCTCTGATGAAAAGATTTAATTGCAAACTTTTAAATGTAAATGTACTTTTTACTTATTCACTTTTCATCCCACTCACTGCCTCCTTCCTGGTCATGGTCACCCTTCCCACAATCTTTTCCGCATCCTCTTTTCTCTTCTCCTCTGAGACAGTGAGGACTCCACTGGGTGTTACCCCACACTGGAACTTCAAGTCTCTACAAGGTTAGGTGCTTCCTTTCCCATTGACGTCATTTAAGGAGTCTAGCCAGAAGAACATACCCCACTTACAGGCAACAGCTTTTGAGATAGCTCCCATTCCAGTTGTTCAGGACCCACATCAAAGTCAAGCTGCACATCTGCTAAATATATGCAGGGAGCCCTAGATCCAGCCCGTGTATGTTCTCTGGTTGGTGTTTCAGTCTCCAAAAGCCCCAAGGGGTCAAGGTATAAATAGCCTTCAGGAACTGTAATATTTCCCCCCTATTTTTTTTGAAAGAGTCTCCAAGCTCCATCTACTGTTTGGCTGTGGTTATCTGTCTGTTTGAGTCAGCTGATGGGTGAAGCCTCTCAGAGGATGATACTCTTTTTCTGCAAGTATAATAGAGTATCATTAAGAAGTGTCATGTTTTGCTGCTTGCCCATGGGATGGGTCTCAAGTTGGGCCAGTTATTGCTTATCCATTACCTCAGTGCAGCTCCATCCCATGTGCCTGCACTACTTGTAGACAGGATACATTTGAGATTGAAATTTATGTGGGTGGGTTGATGTTTCTATTGTCCCACTTGAGTTCCTTCCTGGTTACAGGAGATAGCTTCTACAGGTTCCATATCCCCAATGTTGTAAATCACCGCTAAGGTCAGCCATATTGATTCTTGTGCACCTCTCTTATACCAGGCCTCTGCCTTGTTCTGGAGATGCCCACCACCTCTTTGCCCCCATCAGTTGCAGATTTTCATTCACTTTTAAGGCCATCTAGCCATCTGTCCTGTCCTCCCTTACACCTGATTCTGAATCCTCCTAACTCATCCCCACCTCCCCACTCCTTCTGATTTCCCTCCCTACATATGCCTCTAAGAACTATTTTATTCCCCCTTTTAAGTGAAATTCAAGCTTCCTGACTTGGGCCTTCCTTTTTGTTTAGCTTCTTTGGGTCTGTAGAGTGTAACATAGTATCTGTATTCTATGGCTAATATCTACTTATAAGTGAGTATATACTATGCATGTCCTTTTGCGACTGGGTTGCCTCACTCAGTATGATATCTCAAGTACCATCCATTTGCTTCCAGAATTCATGATGTCTTTGTTTTTAATACCAGAATAGCATTCCATTGTGTAGATGTACCATTTTCTTCATCCCTTCTTCAGTTGAGTGGTATCTAGTTTGTTTCTGGTTTCTGGCTATTGTGAATATAGCTGCTAAGAACATTGTTGAGCAAGTATCTTAGTAGGATGTTGGAGCATCTTTTGAGTTTACGCCCAGGAGTGGTATAGCTCAGTTTTTAAGGTAGAATATTCCAAGTTTTCTGAGAAACTGTGATACTGATTTCCAAAATAGTTGTACAAGTTTGCACACCCACAAGCAATAAAAAAGTGTTCTCCTTGCTCCACCCATATCTTTGACAGCATGTGCTATCTCCTGAGTTTTTGATCTTAGACATTCTGATGTGTGTAAGATGAAACCTCATAGTTGTTTTGATTTGCATTTCCCTGATGACTCAGGCTTTGAACATTTCTTTAAGTGCTTCTCTCCCATTTGAGATTCCTCTGTTGAAAATTGTCTGTTAAGCTCTGTACCCCGTTTATAATTAGGTTATTTGGTTTATTGGTATCTAACTTCTTGAGTTCTTTGTAAATTTTGGAAGTTAGCCCTCTATCAGATGTAGGGTTAGTAAATAATCTTTCCCAATTTGGAGGCTACCAATTTGTCCTACTGACAGTGTCCTGTGCCTTATAAAAGCTTTGCAGATTCATCAGATCCCATTTATCAAGTGTTGATCTTTGAACCTGACCCACTGGTGTTCTGCTTAGAAAGTTGTCTCCTGTACAAATGTATTCAATAGTATTTCCTACATTTTCTTCTATGAGATTTAGTGTATCCAGTTGTATGTTGAGGACCTTGATCTATTTGGACTTGAGTTTCATATTTGGTGATAAATATGGATCTTTTTATTCTTTACATGTAGACATCCAGTTGAAAGAGCACCATTTGTTGAAAATACTCTTTTTTCTATAGTATGGTTTTGGCTTCTTTATCAAAAATCAAGTGTCCCTATGGACACTTATAGGTCTGTGGGTTTATTTCTGGGTCTTGATTCAATTCCATTCATCAATGTGTATCTTTCTGTACCAATACAATTTTTATCACTTTTTCTCTGTAGTATATCTTAAGGTCAGGGATGGTGATTCTTCCCAAAGTTCTTTTATTTTTTAGGATTGTTTGTCCATCCTGAGTATTTTGATTTTTGTACAAAGAACAATGAACTTGAGAATTGATCCTTCAAGGTCTATAAAACTTGTGCTGGAATTTTGATGAGGATTGCATTGAATCTGTAGATTGCTTTTGTTAAGATGCCTTTTGGTAAGATGTAACATGTTTTCACTATGTTAAGCTTACCTATACATGAGTATGTGAGATCTTTCTTTCTTCTGATATCACCTTCAAATTCTTTTCTTTAGAGACTAGAAGTTCTTGTCATACAGATCTTTCTCTTGCTTTTTTAGAGATACAAGATATTATATATTATTCATGGCTATTGTAAGGGTGTTGTTTCCCTAACTTCTTTTTCAGCCTCTTTATCATGTATATAAAAGGGGTCTACTGATTTATTTTTTTTTTTTTTTTTTTTAGTTAATGTTGTATCCAGAAACTTTGCTGAAGGTGTTTTATCAGCTGTAGGTGTTATCTGGTAGAATTTTTGATGTTACTTATGTATGCTATCATATTATCTGCAAATAGCTATACTGTTACTTCTTTCCCATTTGCATCCCTTTGATCTCTTTAGTTACCTTGTTTGCTTTCTTAGAACTTCAGGTAGTGCATTGAGTAGATACAGAGAGAGTGGGCAGCCTTGCCTTGTCCATGATTTTGAGGTATATGTCCATTTATTTTGATGTTGGTTTTTGGCTTGCTGTGTCTTGCTTTGATTACATTTAGGTATATGGGTATATCTCTGATTTTCTTATTATACGTAAAATGAAGGTGTATTGGGTTTTTCAAAGGCTTTTTTGATATCTAAGAGATAATCACATGATTTTTTTTTCTTTGAGTTTGATTCTATAGTGCATTACATTGATGGATTTTCATATATTGAACCATCCTTTCATCCCTGGGATGAAGCCTACTTGATCTTAATGGATGATGCATTTGACATGTGCCTGGATTTTGGTTTGTGGGTATTTTATTGAGTATTTTTGCATCTGTATTCATAAGATAAATCATTGTCAAGTTCTCTTTCTTTGAGTCTTCGTGGCTTATGTATCAGCGTGACTTTGGCCTCATAGAATGAATTTGGATGGGTTCCTTCTGGTTTTGTTTTATAGAAATATTTTAGGTGTACTGGTATTGGCTCTTCCTTGAAATCTGATAGATTCTGCAGTAAAACCATCTGGCCATAGGTTTTGTTAGTTTAGGAGATGTTTACCAACTGGTTCTTTTTCTTTAGGGTTTTTAGGGATGTTTAAATAATTTTCCTGATCTTGATTAATATCGATAAGTCATATCTGTCTAGGAAATACTCTATTTCATTACATTTCCATTTTTGTGAAGTTACAGGTTTTGAAGTAAAACCTGATAATTCTTTGAATTTCCTCAATATATGCTGCTATTTTTCCCTTTTCATTTCTAATTTAATTTGGATAGTCTCTCTCTCTCTCTCTCTCTCTCAATCTCTCTCTCTCTGTGTGTGTGTGTGTGTGTGTGTGTGTGTGTGTGTATCTTAGTTAATTTAGCTAACGGTTTGTTTATCTGGTAGATTTTCTCAAGGATCCAGCTCTTGGTTTCACTGATTCTTTGTATCGTTTTTTTTTCTTTTTTCTTTTTTTTGTTGTTGTTTCTAACAACAACAAAAATTGATTGATGGATTGATTGATTGATTGATTGATTGATTTCTTCCCTGATTTTAATTATTTCCTGCTTTCTACTCCTTGTTGGTCTTCTTGTTTCATTTTTCTTTTTTCTTTCTTTTTCTAGAGATTGCAGGTGTACATTTATATTGCTGGTATGAGAACTTTCTAATTAATTGATGAAGGCATTTAGTGGTTTCACTGTGCCCCATAAATTTGGGTATGTTATAACTTCATTTTCTTTGAATTCTAGAAAGTCTTTTTAATTTCTTTCTTATTTATTCCCTGACTCAGAGATCATTAACAAGAGAGTTGTTCAAGTTCTAACAGTGTGTAGGCTTTCTGGTGTTTCTGTTATTGTTGAAGTATAAGTTTAATCCATGGTGATCTGATAAAAATACAAGGCATTGTTTCAGTTTTCTTGTTTCAGTTGAGGCTTGCTTTGTGACTGACTATATGGTCAGTTTTGGAGAAGGATAAATGAGGTGCTGAGAAGAAAGTATATTCTTTTGTGTTTGGATAAAATACTCTATAGTGTCTGTTAGGTTCATTTCACTGATAATTTGTTAGTTTCATTATATCTCTGTTTAGTTTTTGTCTGAATGACAAGTTAATTGATGAGAATGGGGTTTAGAATTTTCCCACTATTAATGTGTGGGGTTTGATATGTGATTTAAGCTTGTACCTGTGTTTGGGTAATGGATGTTCTGAATTGAGATATCATCTTGATATTGTTTGTTTTTTGAATTTGAAGTGTCCTTCCCTGTTTCTTTTGATTAATTTCAGTT
>NW_021620842.1:5648323-5728323 GCF_004785775.1 Grammomys surdaster | reverse complement strand
AATTAGGAAGCTTTGTACAAGAAGGACCAAGATTAAATCTTCCATCCCAACTGTCCTAGTAAGCTTTATTTTTCCACAAATATCTACTTGTGTTATAAATGGTAAGAATACTTGGGAGGTGAAAAAACATAAATTGGGAAATGTAAATTTAATTTATTAAATATTGATAAGAGAGTCTCTCTTGAGACAAATTTTGAGTGAGAGAGGTAACCAAATGATAGATATATCAATTGGCTTGATTTAATCATTACACCTTGTATAAATCAACACATATTGTACTTCACAGCAAAGCCCAATTATAATTGGTAAATTATAAAAACATGTTAATTTTATCTTTAAATAAAGAGTAACTAGAACAAATGATAGTATTCCACTAAATAATTCTTCACAAACATTTAATGCACTTGAATGATAGTATTCCTGCTATACTGTGTTAATACAGCTTTTCTATGGGTTGATTAAGTTAGAATCCAACTGCAAATTTTAGACTCCTGATATCTTGCATTTTATTCATAATGATATATTTTTCTTGCAATCAACATCAACTAAATGCTGGTCCTTAAAAATAGAAACCTTAACATAATTCTAATGCATAAATTAGTAACAGTCTACCCATTCTGTGTACATATGGGCTGTAGCCACAAACTATTTCTAGGAACACAGAATTAAGCCATTTTATTTGTCTACAAAATATTTCAACATGGTTTGACTTGAGTCACAATATTTGCAAAGAACTTAAAAGTAAAAAATCCAAACAACCAAAACCCTGTTATATTCAAGTGAAATTCTACAGACCTGGTACAAAATCAACACAGGGGTGAATACCTAATCAAAGTGTGTATTACATTGTATACTTAGTCCAACCTTCCAGGTACTTTAATCTAAATTTATTTCATTATAGTAATTAATCTAGCCCCTGAATTTTGGCAAAATGATTTGAGTTACTATAGCAGAAGCGTTTTTCTCAAGACATATTTACACTCTCATCTTGACAAATTCAGCTATTTGCTTTGTGGTTGTAGAAACATTTGGAGAGAAACATTAATTTTCTATCAATTAACTTTGGTGTTTTTGAATACCCTAGAAGAGCGACTGTGTGAAGCTCCTTAATAATCCCATGGCTTTTAGGAAGTTAAAATTATTTTGATAATAATTTTGTTTGAAATAGAAAAATATATGATATAAAATACAGATTCACTTTCAAATTTTTTCAAGCTGTACCAGGATTGATCAAAAGTTAAAAGTAAACTATCTATGATTATCAGATAAAAGCTCATAGTTAAAGAGAAGAGCAAAACATGCTGAGTGACTTTCAATTGATTTCAGAGGCCAGACAAATAATGTGCAAGAGAGTATGACAGCAAGAAAAATAAGAGAAGAGAAGAAAGAGAGAGGGAGGGGGAGAAGGAGGACAGGAGGGAAGGAAGGAGAGCAAGAGTGAGCAAGAGAGAGAGAGAGAAAGGGGGGAGGGGAGGGAGGGAGAGAATTAGAGTAGTGAGGACCACAGTCATTGGGTCTTGCTTTAGCTCTACCATAACATTGTCAGAATTCCACAGACAGTAATTAAAATGAACAACATGGATTTGTGTCATCAAAGATTCTTGCATGGGAAATTCTGTTTCTTCACTTGCAGGTGCTGTGGCATTAGCTAAATCCATCACCTTGCTGAGACTAAGTAGCCTCCTCTTCAAAATAGATATTTTAAAATGCCAATACCAAATGACCATTACAGCAATGTGATGTGAACACAACTCTAACTACTAAGCAACTGACTCCAACAATTAGTTTTCTCTAAAGTTGTATTTTTCATTCATATATGCGATAAGAAGCAGCAAATGATGAGTATAAGTGTCTCTAAAGTATATGTTTGCAGAATAGTTTATGGATTTTAAATGGAAATTATGAAAAATTAATCTCTATTATCATGGCTGTTACATATGGAGATACACATATCAGCATATGTTGTTTCTTTTGTCAACTCCCATAGTATCCCTATACCGCAGATGTGCTTAACAAAACTGTTGGACATTGAGATAAATTCATACTTGACCCCATGGCACATCATGCAATATATTTTCTCAAGATAAGTCCAAGATACAGATACCAGCATGTTGAGTTGTAATTTTTTTTTTAAATTTGCTTGTGCACCAATGAGAAATGCAGTCATTTTCAGATAATAAAGAGTCTAGGTTATAGAATAGTAAGTGACCTAGCTTTTTCTGTGCTGGCCATATGCAATTATGTCCCTTAAAACATCAGTTTAATATATACCTCTGGTTATGGACAAGTCTAATTTATGGTTCAGTCTATTTGTAGATTGGCTAAAATCCCTTCTATGAATTAGGTAGTGTTGGAGGTCACCAGATAAATTGATTTGAAAGCTACTGACTATGTGCCCTAGTTATCCCCCCACACACGGTATCAAAAATTTAATCATTAAAATTGATTCCTTTGGGCTTTGACAGATTTTCAGTGACAGAAGCAATAAAATTCAGGAGCTCAGAGTTCCTTAGATATCATTTAGTTCAGCTTTTTTTATTTTACAGGTGAGCAAACTGAGGCTCCAATGAAAAGTAACCTCTTTTCTCCAAGGTCAAATGCTAAATTAAGATCAGAGCCCAGCCTTAGCATCCAGTCTCTTTCTATCCTGTCTGGAGAGCATCTTCCTGACCCAACAATTTTCCTGATGCTCATAAGTCCCCAGAGCAAAGAGAAGCCTGTCTTCTTTTATCCCAAGGAAAGTCAGAACTTCAGCTTATTCGTTGACTATTTTTGGTGCTGACTTTCCTCAGGACCAAGCAGAGTTGCTGATGCTTTGTGTTTCATTACAAGAGAGAGCTTGGCCTGCTGAAACAGAAAAAAAAAAATTACAAATGTAACAGCTTTTACAAAGGAGACTATCTGGCAGAAAATTTATTCTTCTGATGCAGAAACAGGATTAAAATGGAGATGGGGCAAAGGCTTGAACCACCATTGACTGTCTTTGAACTGAGAAGTGGGTGGATATTCACTGTGCAGAAGGAAGGGGCAGGTTAACTGCTATCAATTGTAAAAACACATTTCCTGTATGTGCAGAAGTCTAACTTTGTCTGTACATCTAAGATGAAATGGAGATACATTGAAGCCGTCAGTCACTGAATATGTTGAAGGGGTTTTGCTACATGAAGATAGTTTAGATTAGCTGAGCACCTACTTTGCACTTGGAACTCTGCATGTAGGACATTTGATTCTTGAAAAAAACTCTATGAGATTTCCCGTCAATTCAGATTTCACAGAAGAGAAAACCTGGCCTAAGAAATGTGGCACTAATTAAAAAGAAAGTTAATGGATGCTAGGAGAATATCTAAAATCATAGCCTGGTTTCCAGAACCCCAGTCATTTGAACAGCTCCTAAACCAAGAGGCATATATTCTCTGGCACCTTAATAAGTCTAAATCGTATTTATATCAAAACAAAACTAACATGCTATTGTTGGCTGTGTATCAGAACTTCTATGTCACTGTTTCTTCACCTTTTAATACTGCTACTATAAAAATAAAACAAGACCATGAGTGTGAAATCATTTTCCAAACAGATGGATCTAGCACAAATCTGATCTTTAGTATTCACTTGTTTACTTATTCAAAAAAAATTTCAGGGCTGTCTGTAAATTTCAGTGTTGTGAGCAATGAGAAGGACTGTTGGTTGACTTAAGGAGGAACCAGAAATGATTTCTAATATTCCAGTACCGAAGGAGAAAAATACTGATTTATACTGTTTTTTAAAACTAAATATTGATAAAAAGCTCCTTCAGAATATTTAACCTTAAAAATTATTTTGAATATCGTCTTTTATTATTATAAAGGGACTGCAAATTACTGATAAATACCAAAATGATTCACAAGCAGCTTCATTTAAGAAGCACAAAGAGGTTCTAGCATGAAATGCCCAAATCTCAAATTTTTTTTTGTAGTTGCTGAGCTAAATAATGTGATTCTTAAGTTTATAGATGCAAATGCTATCACTGAAGGCTGAGGTACCTGTATCTGCTGTCCCTGTGACCTACACTTCCACTATTTCAGAAACCCTGGTACTAATATGGCAACATGAGGGGATCATGTGGATCACCCCAGTCTCAATGGGGGTGATCCACAGTTACCCAAAAGGGTCAACTTTCAGAAAGGTCAAAAAACGAAAAGTGAGTGGGATAATTACTTAACAGTACATTTACTCTCTACGAAGTAATCACATATAGATTGAAAATTTAAGAACAGATTATGATCATTTTGACCTCTGGTCAAATCCTTGAATTTCAGAACTTGTCTTCACTGCAGGCATGTGGGACTGTTGCCAAAAGCCATGTTCTCTTAAAAAGCAACTTCCACTTGTTGATTGCAAAGTACAGTTAGATAAAGAAAACCCATATGTATTTAAAAATTAATTTTATTCCAGAATTTTGGAAGTTATAATGATAGCATTTAGGTTTGAATTGATATTGAAGAAGCAAGCTCTCAGTATTTCAAAAGATTTTAACGTCACACTTATTTGACTCTTTGTTTTGATGATAGTTTGATTACTTTCTTTTAATAAAATTATAAAACTTGTGCAATGATAGCAAGGATACTTCCTAAGGTATCTTCTATGATTGTGCTTCAGTCAGGATGGACATAGCTTAAATTATCAACTAAAGATGAAGGTACAAAAAAGTATAAAGTGCAAAAATATAATTACTGTATTCATTTGCACTATTTGTGGAAATATATGCTTATATAAAGATCTTTGATATATAGAAAAATGTGTGTGTGTATGTATGTGTGTGTGTGTGTGTCTGTGTGTGTGTGTGTGTTAGCATTTTGAAGAAACAATACAATCTTTTAAAAGGTTTCTATAATGCTTATTAAATACTGTGAGTAATGGCATCTGTAGGAAGAGAACAGGCATTTATGTATTTAATCAGTAAATTAAAAGCATCTAAGGAATAGAAAAATGTCTAATTTACAGTGAGCTACAGATTCATTAGGGAAGAAAAAATACTTCACAGACTGATCCACAATATTCAACAGAAGTGAATGGACCACAGAAGGAGCTGCAGACTTGGGCAGGGATGGCCTTGACTCGGCCCTCAGCCAAGTGAGTGACTTGAACCCAACTTGACCTCTCTAAACTTTAGTCTTTTCATCTTTCATTCGGTTAAATACTAGCGCAGGTCTGGTCAAATCAAACATCAACAAAATGTATCTGTTCATTCTGCTGTTTTCTATTTAGTCCAGAAGGGCAGCAAGAAAGCAGTCCTATTCATTTAACAAACATCTATTTGTCATCACTACAAGAAAAGGTACTGCACCAGGCTCTAAAGGGGTCCCCAAGATAAAGGAGACAGCATCTGGTTGTGCTGATTGCTGGTACAGAGGTAATGTAAAACCCCACAAGAGAGCCATTCACTTAGAAAAGTTTCCTGTTCGTGGTCATTTTCAGTGAAAATATAAAAGAATCTCAATTCATCTTCTCCCTTATTATTTTCTTTATTCCCAAAGAATTGAAAGGCAGGAACCAGAAACAACATTTCTAAGGGTGAGTTGTTAGGCAAGGAAGAAAGACGTATCACTGTCTGGTTCTAATCTGAGGAGAGCATCTCCATCTTCCCAGCAGGAGCAACTGGAAGTAGGTAAGCTAACAGAGCAGCTGGGCCTCTTCTTTAAATGCATTGCTTAACTCTTCGGTCACAGTAGAAAAGAACAAGCCCAAAGTCAGTATTTTAAAATTTCATCTTAAAACAAGTCTTGCTCCTTCCTTCCTGTTTTCCTCCTCGATTTACTCTTAGTTCTATTTTCTTTCATTTCTGTTTTTTCTTCCGTCATCATTACTGTGATCTTCCCTATTTCTTCCTCACTCCCTCCTTATATCTCTTCTGTTTCTTTTACATGTTGTTGTCACCATCTTTCCCCTTCCTGAATTCCATTCCATTCCTCACACTAAGAATCCATATCCATCCTTGCTTATTTCTCACATCTCAGTGCTTCATTCTGTACTATCTGTCTCTGTGATGGTTTAAATGAAAATGGCTCCCATAGGTTCTAAGAAGTGATGCTATTGGGGGTGTGGCCTATTGTGATTAAGTGTGGCCTTGTTGAAGGAAGTATGTCACTAGGTGTGGGCTTTGAGTCTTCAGAAGTTCAAGCCAGGTTCTGTGGCACTCTCTCTGTCAACTGCCTAATAGTCCAGATGGAGAACTCTCAGATCTTTCTCAGGAACCATGTCTTCCTATGCATCCCATGGTTCCCACCATAATAATAATAATGGACTAAGCCTCTGTATCTGAAAGCCAGTGCCACAGCAATAGCAGAATAACTAAGACAGCACTTAGCTATGATTGCTGCCATACATTATACTACTACATGTGTCCCACACATAATTTTAGAATTATAACACTGATAAAAATTAGCACATTTATGTGAAAATTTGTTTAAATTTTCTTTATTAATGATACTTCAACTAGCACATTTTACTATCCCAAAATATATTTTTATTGTCTAAATCTTCACAAAGTCAAAATAACCTTGATTCTTTTCCTTACAATAAGAACCTCTTTACTCTTGGGTTGTGTATCATAGTTCATAAAGGCAAACACTTTTTTGAAATTTGGCCTTGATCTTCTGATAAAATAGGGGTGACACAAAGCCAAAAGGCATTAACCTAATTCATAGTTGTAATTCTAATTATGTCAAGCAGTAGAGACATATATGTGTGAATTTGCTATTTTCTTTGAGAAAGATAAAGGTTTGGGGCATCTTCTCTGTAGAATTTGCCTGGAAAAAAAGAACAGCAATTTTCTAAAGATCATGTGATATATTTTCCACTGATTGCTAGACTCTGAATGAAATCTTAATATAGAAACTTTACACACGTATAGTCTTCATAATTTTCTCCTGATAATTCAATAATGAGATAACTGCTCCATACTTATACCATTTTATAGGTGAGAAAACTAAGACCTATGAGGTTAGAAATGGGCACAGGGTCAAATAAGAAACAGCAGATCAAAGATAGGAGTATTCACCTACAGCCTTTAATGATTGTCTCCTGGCCGCAAATTGAGTGGAAAATAAAGTGTGTAGGGTGTGAATGGCTAACAAGAGACCTCTCTGGAGAGGGATGGTTTATAAATGGCCCTACCTAATGTCTGAGAGTGGGAGAGGTTTGCCATTGTCCCTAGCATGCAAGTGGGTAAGACAAGTGGTTTGTAATTGAACATTTGGATTCCAGTGCAGACTCAACAATCTTACTGCCATGGGACTGAAAACAAGTCTCTGATCATCACCTGCTCAACAGCCATGTAGCATCACTCTACAGTATTCTGCTAGGCTTTCTTACTTGAATGCCTTTGGGGCATACAGTTTCATAAACTTTCCAGTACTCACTCCTGCTGGTTTATAAATAAAGACATTACACTACAAAGATGTACAAGGCTATTCCCCCAGTGAGCTAGTGACAGGATGAAGATTGAAATTCAGGTCTCTTGACACATTGTCCAGAGATCATACTTTATTCTTCCCTGTGATAACCTAATGGATAGTATGTGTGCTGTCCACCAGAGGCAAAAATCATAGATAACACTGGGGCCCACATGCTCTCAGCCTTCCTTCATATTCTGTAATCTCCCATGGTTATCTCTGAGCTTTTGTTTTATCAACAAATGACCTACATTAGCCTTTATTGCATCTCTCCCTATTCTGAATTATGAGATACTTGTGAAGCTCCCTGTAAACTAGCATAACATTTTCCAGATTTGGTTATATATACCCTCCATCACCCCTTAACAAGTTGAAAACAGCATAGTTTTGCCCTCCATGCTTTCTGAAAAATATCTTCTCATGACCATTTTCTTTCATTAGTCTTTCAACTCCCTAAGGGAAGAAACTATCTTGTACATCTTTGTTTGTGGAATTATATTAGTGTGGAACATGGAACATAAATAATGGAGGTTCGTTATATAAACAAATTGAATGCTGCTGTCTCTGATGTTGCTATTGTGTGAGCTAGACTAGTTTTCAAGCTTCTATTTTCTTGTCTGGAAAATAAGGATAATGAGTTTGATCATTTCTGGCTATTGTGAAGGCCAAAGAAAACTGAGATAGTAGTAAACATAGCTAACATTTATTGAAGTTCTACCAATAAGCCAGATAGTCTTTTATGTGTCTTCAAAGTATTTATTCACTTAATTATCTTAAACACATCAAATTAAATGTTATTATCACAATTGTGTAGGAAGGAACATTGAAGTCCAGAAAAATTAACAGTTTAGACTATGACTATAAGACCAGTGTGTGTAATGAGGCAAGAAGTCTGCAGTCTCTGTATACAGCATCTATGCAGTACATAGTGGGTATTAAAGAAAATAATTGGTTTCATCTCTTTTCAAATTTAGACTTTCTTTTCTTCTTGCTGCCTAAGAGAGGACAGAAGATGTTTATCTTCCCCTCCTATGCAGCCCAGTTTCCTTGAATTTAGAGCCTATAGAAGCAGTCACATGAATAAGTGAGGGCCACAAGTTAAATTAGCAATGGAAGAGGGAGAGAAAATTGAAGGTACTTTAGCATTAATCAAAACTTCCCTATAAAATAGCTAAATACTCAGTCGATTAGTTGTGATCCCTCTCAGACCTTGCAAACAGAGACAAGACCAGAGAAGGATGAGGAACAGCAGCAATTGAAAAGGTAGAAACAGAGGAACCATAGGCTCAGCATGCCACATACAGGCGCTGTGGTATTTAAATTGAATCTAATAACCTATGAGTCTCATGTTTGAAGTTCTACATCACTTACTGAGTGTTCTCTCAGTGAATCCCCAAAGCACTATTTCCAACTACTCTTAATTCCCTCTTGGCCACAAAGCAAAAATAGAATTTGCCCAACAATAGCATGTACTGTTAGGTGCTAGCACTTGACCTTCAATTGCTACAATGTCTTTCACTTACCTACATTCAACCCACAAGTTCACTCAGGCATACAAAACGTGTTTGAGTTGCATCTAAAGAAATCTTCCTTGGAAATAGCACATTCTGACAGCATTGGCCTGAAGACTAAAACAATCATTTAAATAGCATCGTATATTTCTGGCTTTCAGTATCTGATCCTCCTACCTTTAATTCTAAAGTCTTCACCTTGCAGATGTATGCTGTAACACCCAGATTTAATGATTTCTTCTTTTCATTTTGAGTATGAGTAGAGGTGATGCTAAGCAACTGAGTAAATGTGATCTATGGCTGCAACTGTAAAAAGAAAAGAAAAGAAACTATCATTTACTGAATTATGCATACTATGAACATTGTTAAATATTGAACAATTCATTATCCAATTTTATAATTAAAAATAATACTACAAAGAAATTACTCTCCCCATCCAGTAAATGAGAAAACTGTGGTTGAGAGGAGTGAAGAAATTTTCTGTGTCATTCAAAGAGATATAACTAATGAGTCCTGGGGCTAACTGTCCTACAAAGCTCTTCTGCCTCAAGGAATCTGAAAGAGTGGGAAGGAGAGAGTTAAGTGTATGCCACTTTTCTAACCCAAGTGGTTCTTGCCCTTGTTTAGTCCAGGGACTAGGATTCAGAGAGCTGAAGGTCATGAGGCAAACCAGAGCCACGTCCACTCCCCTCGCCTCCAGCCACACACACACCCACTCTGAGAGTACTGTTTTGATTTCCTGAGATTGAGGAAAAAGTAAAAAGAGATTGAAAACAAGCCACAGTCATTTCTAATTTATCACTTTTGTCCGAGAATTTTTACTTAAGATTGAAATAGCATTTTTCTTCTTTCCTATACCTCAAATTGCAAAGCAAAAGCATGAGAGTGGGAGAAAAATCTATTAAAACAAGATCCTTGCTACTTTATGGTAATTAAAAGCAATAAATATTCTTGCCCACAGTGTTAAAAATCTCAAATAGCCTATGGGTCAATACTGTTTCTCTGGTTGGGCTGGTAATAAATCTTTATTCCTTTTGAGTCAAAATATAGAGGGAGTTTTATTCATGAGTTCCATGACCTGATACTGCAACATTTTCTAAACAAGCACCATTGGAATGAATTTTTCCACCAAGTATGTTGATATGGCATCTCCCAACCCACTTTCTCTACATACAGTATGTCTTTCTTCCTATGGTCATTGTATAAACACAGTACTTTTTTCTTGCATCATAGTGGCAACATGGTATGAGCACTTTCTCTTCTCTGTGATGGTTTGAATAAGTTTGACCGTCATAGACTCACATGTTTGAAGGATTGGCACAAAAGGATGAGCACTATTAGGATGTGTGGCCTTGTTGGAGTAGGTGTAGCCTTGTAGAATGATGTATGCAGTCATTGTGTAGACAGGCTAGGAGGAAATATGTAGTCATTGTATATGCAGGCTTTGAGGTTTTATATATATTTATTTTCAAATTTGGCCAGTATAGTATAGTCTCCCCGAATCTGTCTTCTGATCAAGATATAGAACTCTCAGGGCTTCTATCTCCAACTGTGCCTATACAATGCCATACTTCCCATGATGATGAGAGTGGACTGAATTTCTAAAACTGTAAGCCAGCCCCAATTAAATAGTTACTGATATAAGAGTTGCCTTCATCATGGTATCTCTTCCCAGCAATAAAATTCTAAGACAACAGTTTAATTTTGGACTTCTCAAGTTCATCTTTCTCAAATGTTATGTAACATCAATGACTTTGTTTGTGGTCTATGGTAACCCTATAGAAAGGCCAATATCAGCTAACCTAGACCCCTGGGATCTCACAGAAAGCCACTAATCAAAGAGCATACGTGGGCTGGTCTGTGGCCCCAGGCACATATGTAGCAGAGGACTGCCTTGTCTGGCCTCAGTGAGAAAGAATGACCCTAACCCTGTAAAGACTTGATGCCACAGGGAAGGGGGATACTGGGGGTGGGGTTCAGGTGGAGTAGGTAGGTAGGTAGAAGAACAAGGACCTTCTCAGAGGCAAAAGGGAGGAGAGAGGGGGAGGGACTCTGGGAGGGGGGACCAGCAAAGGGGACAACATGTTCAACTTTTATAAAGAAAATGTTTATGTTGAATATCAGTTGGGAGAGATTAGTCTTCAATTAGTTGGCCCCATTGCTTTGATTCCAGTGGCCTAAAACATACTCTATTAGGTTTTGTTGTTTTCTGTGTAAGATTCTTGGATAGACTCAAATGCACAGAGCTTGCTAGTTGAACCACTGCTGAAGAACTTTTTCTTAGAAATACCACAACCTAGTAACATTGGCCTAAAGACTAAAATTAATCTTTTCTTATATAGTAAAATCATTTATCTCATATACAGGGTATAAAACAGAAGATAAGAAGTTCTTACTGTCTACTTTAAGGACATGTTTCCAATGACCTATAGACCTTGGCCTTAAATCTTAAATTTTCTACCATGTCTGAAGATCATAATTCTGAGATCAAGCCTTGGTCACATGATCACTGGGAGATACTCATGATAACACTAGAGCAACTGTTTTCCTATGTTAAGATCTTTATTTTCACTGCAACTAGCACTATTCACTTCTGAGTGGATGCAGTGAGTCAGACTTTTATCTAAACAGAGGATCAAAGGACTATACACTGAGTCTTTCTCTGGAAGCTGCTTTAAGGAATCTATGTGACTTTGGGAAAATAGTTTATTCTCTGGGCCTCAGTTTTCTTGAGTACAGATAAGTGGGCTTTTGAGTATTTTTTAAAGGCTTTTCCATATACCTTGCTTTATGATCCTATGAACCATATGCACTTTGTTTCAACTCTAGCTCAGCAATAGGTCCTGTAGGCAAAGCAGAGGTATGGTAGAAGTAGAAGTTTCCCTCAAGTTAAGTTGTTCTAGAAAGTCCACCCTCCTCCTTTTGGCAAGAAGCAATCTCGCAGAACTGATTCTGTATTTAAAGCTTATGCTAAGCTCAAGTTGCCTTAAAAAATGGCACTTGGTTGGGGTGACTCAAGGGTGACTTTAACATTTAGCTAGCACAGCATAATGTGTGTCAGGGTAGCTTAGAGATAAGTGCATGAATGTTCATAAGACATACACAAAATCAGCAGCATTCTAAAAGGTTTCTGGCCCAATTTATGCGTAGGCAACAATGCCCATTTTATTTCCTATAGAGAAAAGAAAACACCTCAGAGAATAGGTTTGCTGAATAAGATGAACCCTTTTCATGCCTATTTATTGCATCACAGGTAGACGGTAGAATGTGTTATGCTAAAGAGGGCTCAGAGTAAAGAGTGGGGAATGTCAAGAGTAACTGCATGTCTGTGAATAACACTATGGAAAATCTTGCTCACTAAGATGAAGACTATACAGCAAGCCTCGTTGTTTGCAAGTCACTATTTTTCTAACCTCCAATACAGCACCACACTGTAAATCTGAGCCACTCTGCATTATTTCTTTTTGAGAAACCTATGCTAGTTAAGAAGGGGAAGGGCAGACATTGAGTTTAGAATTAAATTTCAGAAATAACCATAAGCTTTAACAATGAGTAAAAGGCAAACTTGTGACTTAAAATCAACTCAAGTTCCCTGAGCTGGTCTCAAGGGAAGGGTTAACTCTGGAACTGATAATTCAACATCAGTAGCTAATATCCAAAGTATACCATACACCCTGTGGTAAAGAATAGGCCTTAACAAGTATAAATAAACCCTGACTACAGAAATGACTCTAGAAACAAAACAATGGTCCTGTTGTTGCCAGGGGATGGTGCTAATGATACAGAGACAACTTAGGGGAACATAGCATAAGCCTTAATGACTTCTTTTCAGTTCTGTAATTCTATATGGAAAGGGAGATTCCTCAATGCCACATCTGATGCTCTGATTGAACTATGAAATCATTTTATCTTACTCTAAAAGCCATGTGTGGCATAAATGTAATGTCTTTGAAAGGGTGTTTTTCTAGTTTCTATTTTGGACAGAAAGAAAAAACTAACATTAAAGGGACATTCACTGATATACAATTACACAATCAATGAATATGGGCATCATTTAGACAATTGACTCTGGCTCAGTAGGTACAATATTTATGGCACATGCATCAGCACATGATTTTGAACCTCCCCAGCACACACATAAAAATCTGGGTATAGTGGCACATAGCTGTTACTCCAGTGTCAGGGGTAGAGAAGGGTCAATTGTAAAGTCTCACTGGCCAGCTAGTCTAGACAAAATACTATGCACTAGGTTCAGTAAAAGATATTGACTCAAATCTTAAGAAGGAAAAGGAATTGAAGAAAACATTCTGACATCAACCTTTACATGTGAGGGAATGAGACCATGGGTGATTGTTCCTGCACATGTGTGTATAGATCCATATGTAACCATTCTCTATACAAACAGAAAGTAGACACCTAGCCTAATCCTATAATCTGTGTATGCATTCCAAATTCTCTATGTCTTAAGTTGTACATGTGATATATTGGGGATAAGATTTGGCCTCTAGACTTAAAGAATAACAAAGGAAGTGATAAGCATAGAAAATTAATCTAAACAGGCACCAATGAAAATGAATCAGAATGAGTAATGAGTAATGAGTAATCAGAATGGGTAAGAGAAGCTAGTCTCCTTGCTCTTAGTCAATTAAAGCCAGTAATCCTTCACTCTGGCCAGATACAACAAACCTCCTCTAGTCTTCTCTTTACTCTGTGAACTCTGTCTCCTTAGTAACTTTAGTAAAGGTTTTGCTCAACAGTCAAAGTGTAGCAGACACAGTTGATGATATACACTTTCACAGGCTATGTCTTGTCATTGCATACTATATAGTTTCAAATGCTAGTAAAATTGTCTGGTTGCCGAGAATTGCTGTGGGACCAAAGGACCAACACTTGGGAGCATTGTTTTTGTCTGAGACTGGGCAGAGATCCCACATACTCTGGATATACCCCAGTGTGGTAGTCATCTGCACCCAGAGAAAAGCCTCAGCAAGTATTTTTCCTCATCTTGTCTCACACTGCCCTACTGCTACTTCCTGAATTTGATTCCTTCTCTCAACTCTGTGTGATGGTTAGTCTTGTCAGCTTGATAGAATCTAGAATCGTCTGGAAGATGTGCCTCTAGGTATGCTTATAGTTTGATTACATTGATCACATAAGAAACGACCTGCCAATTTTTAGGGCATCTTTATCTGACAGAACTTATACGAAAACAAATGGAGAAAGGGAACTGAACACTATCATACATTCATTGTCTATGCTTTCTACCTCTAGATGTGGTATGATTAGCTAATTCAAGGTCTTCATGCCTTTGGATCCATGCTCCAATGAAATATATCTTGAACTGTGAATCAGAATAAATGTTAATTTCATTAAGTAACTTTTGTCAGGGTATTTTTTATCACAATAGGGGAAAAACCAAGGCAATGTGTTTATGAAAAAAAAGGAAAAGGCGAAATCAGAGCCCCTGGAAATATTGTGTGTTGTTCACTATCTTTTAAGAAGGAAGACAAAGTTGACATTCCAGGAGATGCTGAATGGTCGTAGATTCTCCAGTGATGGGCTTTGAAACTGGGCTGAAAATTAGAGCCAACAGGAAATATTTACATTAAATACATATTCTCTACGAATACAAATTTTTTCTGTATATCAGGAAAAATGTTTCAATAACATATGTCTTACGCTAGAAAATTAACATTTAAACAACTACCCAGGTAGTTCTAATGCTCAAATCTCTCAAACAAACAAACAAACAAAAAACTTCCAAGAGGTATCTACCTCTTAATATCTGGAGCCTTTAACTGTATCTTTTTTGTGTAGCAAAGAGACACTAAGGTAATATCAAATCATGCTTCCTAATCAACTGAGTAGAGGTTAAAAGGATAAGGTATTCTAATTGAGCCATGTAACCACAGTTCCTCAAATGTACAAGAGTAAGGCAAAAATATCAGAAGCAGACAGAAGTGTGACTATATATCATTGGCATTGAGGACAGGCAAATGATTCCACAAGCCAAAAACTACAGCCTTCTAGAAGAGGTAAGGTTCAAGGAAATGGGTCCCACATACTGATACAACCACATTGATACTTCAATTGTATGTCAGTAAGATTGCTTTCAGACATCTACCCTTCAGAATTGTAGTAAATTTGGCTATCTATGAAGAAATTGCAAAAAGAGACATAGGAAAGGAGGAAGAGAGAAGAAATCAAAGGCCTAAAGAAATAGGTTGAACATACAGTGTTCCATGATAACAGAACTCAACTTAAAAATTTCAATTTCCCCAAATTGATGTGGAGGCTTTCATGCAATATTTCCAAATGTCCTTAAAGGGAGTTCTGTAGGTGTAAGTAAGATTATCCTACAGTTTGTGTGGAAATTTTCATCACCTATGGTAACTGAAATACTTTTGACAAAGAATAAAACAAGAGACACTACTTTATCCAGTCTTAAGGATGACTAAGTTATGATCATTAAGACAGAGAATTGAATACAGAAAAGAGAATTTGGAAACATATCCCTGCTAATTTTTTGCTAGCACAAAAACAATATAATGAAAGGTAAATGTATGTGATAACAAATAATGTTAGAACAACAAGGTATCCACAGGGAGAAATGATCCCTAACTTAAAATTCATGTATTACATAAAATTAAGTCAAAATAGATTATAGAATTAAATAAAACATAAAAATATAAAACTAATATCAATAATGAGAAAATCATTGTGGCTTAAGGCTACATAAATCAATTTTAAACAAGAAAAAATGGATACATCAGATCAAGTCAAAACTGAAGCTTTTATGGTAAAAGTTACCATGAAATTATAGAAAAAAAAAAACAAAGTAGGTAGACTGGGAGAAATTATTTATAAATTATGTCTCCAATATTAAATAAAGCAATTTGATACAGTGGCACATGCCTGTAATACCTGCTCCTGAGAGGCAGGGACAAGATATCATAGGGTACAAGAACTCTGGATTTTTTTTTTTTTTTTTTGGTTTTGGTTTTTTGAGACAGGGTTTCTCTGTGTAGCCCTGGCTGTCCTGGAACTCACTCCATAGATCAGGCTGTCCTTGAACTCAGAAATCTGCCTGCCTCTGTCTCCCAAGTGCTGGGATTAAAGGCGTGCACCACCACTGCCCAGCAAGAACTCTGGAATATTAATGAGCTCAGGTTAGCCTGAATTTTACTGTAAGATTCCGTGTCAGAACAAGCAATACCAAACAAATGAGACATAGTAACAATGCCAAACAAAGGAGCTATAGTTACAAGTGATGGTAAATCATCTGGACATGGGCACTTAGTACTGAACCCTGATCTTCTGCAAGATAAATTGGTATATTCTTAAAATCTAAACCCATCCCTCTAGCTCCAAATCAGAGTAGAATACTTTTATAAAATTAATCATATACTTATTCTAACAATCTAAAATTGAAAGTTTATCTCACAGAAATTAAAATATATTTACATAAAAAGCTGTATGTGAATGTCATAACAACATTAATCACATTAATATAAGCCTTGAAACAACCTAAATGTCCTGTTTTTAATGAGTAATTGAACTATGCAATAGTCATACTACATAATATTTTCAGTTATGAAAAAAAGAATAAAACAATGATTCACATAGCCATTTAGATAGATCTCAATTAAATTGAGTTATTTTTATTTTTGATTTCTTAACAAAAGCTTTCAAAATTATACTATGCAGCACCATTTTTATATCACAAATGAACAATAAAAACCTTTAAAGGTTTAGAGAACAGGTTAGTGATTACCACAGTTTAGGGTGGAGGAGTAGAACAAAGAGTAGATTGGAAAGAGAAATGGAGGGACTATGAATGGAATGGGTGGATAGAGGACACTAGAGACATGGAATATCTACCTGTGAGCCATAGCAGGTTTCATTGAGGATGGCAGGATTTCAGCATTGGCAAAACAATTCTGAGAACCATGTGGGACCATGAACCATACATATGAAGGAAGAACTCATAACAAGCTTTGTAAACTTTAGAGCCTGGATCAGGTATTACAGATGGAAAAAGAATTCCAATCCCGTCTCCCACATTATAGATAAATAGCAGCACTGTTTCCTAAAAGGCAGTAATTCCTGTACTATCATCAACATATTTGCCCTGTCTCTGTTCCACTTATACTCTTATATATTCAGTCTTTGTTTAAATTGACTCAGGTCTAACATAACAAATATTTGCATACGATAAGAATTCTACCTGTGTTCTCTCTAAGGCCATCTGGTGCCCTGTCATTGGTACACATCACACATTTTGTAAAAAAGACAGAGAAAGGGCAAAGGAATAGAGAGAAGGTTTGAGCAGATTGTAAAAAGCCGAATTCATTCAGGGTAAAGAGTGTCCATATCTGAGCTTTCTGGAGAAAAGGATGGTGGAAGATGCTATGAGGAAGAGGGACGGAGAAGAACGATCAGGGGCCAGTTGTGAAGGAGCAAATTTAGATCATGAAAACTCATCCCACTCTTTGTGTTGTCTCTCGAGCAGGCAGGACTGAGCAAGTGATTTTCAAACTGCATGTTCTTATTCTATCCCTCCGCTGCAGGGGTGTGAGCAGCCATGTGTGGCTGTGTTAACACAACATGACTAAAACCAATCCCACAGCCCCCTCCTGCTTCACACCACGCAGCCTCCACTGCTTCCAAGTGCTGATTTGCATCAGGGCAGGTTGTGTAAACAATGCTGTTCAGGGAATATAAATAACCACAGCCTAGAATGTGGTTCAATAGTCTGGTCTAGGGAAATCAGAATTTCCACTTATCTCCCTGTGGCAAGGTAGAGCCTCTTAACTGCCCACAGGGCGTTTGTTTCTTAAAGGCTCTCTCCCAAGATGCTGATGCAGATCCACAGTACTGGATGCTTTCTCCTGACCAGCTTCTCCTACACTGAAGCCTCTGCAACCCCAAATGTTAAATTGCTGAATTATCAGACAGACTCCAGCTCTGCTCTTGGCCCACGAGGGAGGGTAGGGCAGGTGCAACAAAAGCTGAACATTTCTAATAGAGGCTCCACATGGACACAGCAACTTCCTCAAGGTCAGGAACACCACTCTGTCCCTCCCAAGTCCCCTCGTGGGCTGACTGAGTCTCCAATCTGTGCGTTTGGAGGAGAATATTGGGGTTGCTCAAAGTTGGACATAATTTTAGATTCCTGTAGTATGACCTTGGATAAATGACTTTAACTTTTCGAACAGTTATTTTATTTTCAACTAAAAAAGTAAAGCTAATATTATACCTGATTGTTAGCATTACCAAGAGAATAAAATGTAATGACATATTCCAAAGGCTTAGCTGGTTTCTTGGGAAATGTGAGTGGTAAGTGTTAGCTAAAGTATGGCTATTGTTAGCATTGTTCTACTAATAGTGGTGGTATAATGTAAGTATACAGTCAGTGAGCTAAGGTGACTCCCTGTACATCCCAATTCTTTGAAAAATACTGTGACAAAAATAAACTTAGGAAAAGAAAATTTTATTTGGCTTATAACTGTAGGTGACACTACATCATTTCCATATTTGGGGACATATCTGTGTGTCTGTATATCACATTAATGCACGTTAACGCAGAAAATGGCAATGGATCCTCTTGGGTTGAGGTGAATTCTTATGGCCACCATGAATGGCCAAAACTGGGTGTTGGGAGCAAAATTCAAGTCCTATGGAAGATCAACTAAAACTCTTAACCATTAAGCCATCTTGCATCCCTCTATCATTTCAAGGAAATCGAGAGAGTGACTCAACTGTTTAGTCAGATGACACCCACAGTCAGAAACAAAATAGAATAAATACATGATTGCTTCTTCATCTCAGTTCTTACATAGTTCCGGTCCCAACCAATGAAATGGTGCCACCATCATTCAAGGTGGCTCTTCTCACAAATTCAAGCAATGAAAAGAGTATCCCACAAATGAATGTGCAAGCTAACCTGATCCGGGCTACCAATCACTCAAATTCTCTTGCCAAATGATTCTACTAAAGAAGTTCTAGCAAGCTGGCATTTAGAAAAAGCCAACACCCTATGCCTCTCTAAATCCATGAATTAGTCTAGGAAGACATAAAGCAGTGAGGTCATGAGAGAGTGAAAAGATTTCAATACAGAAAGAGGTAGATTTACAAGACTCATAATCCCAGATCTGGAATAAAAAGCCAAAATTGAACCTACCATAACTACATGAGATCCATCTGATTTCTGACTAATTCTGTAAATTGTAGACTGGTCACTCATGGGGGGAGACTCTCATGATTTCCTTTCCAAGATTCATCTCAGGGTTAGGTATACACTCAAAATCTTTGTTGGGATTTATTTTCTAAGACTTCTAAGACTTTATATCAATGCTTATCTAAGACAATAAGCATTGGGAACATATTGAAGATATGAATTTGGCCTTGCCTGGAGAACTTATAGACATTTAATATCTTAATTAAAGTTTTAGTGTCCCCTCTTTGATAAACTCTTGTCTCAATCAAGCTCACTCTTCTCTCTCATCACATTCCCTCAAGCCCTCTTCCTGGTCTCTGAACCCCACAAACACATCCACTCTTTGGCCTTTCTTATGTTTCCTCCCTAGCTGAATGCGTTTTTCTTTTTCCTAGATGACAAGGGGGATAACACCTTTCTACTGTCCCAATACCTCCCCAAGTTATTTCCTCTAAAATCCATTGCTAATGTCAAATTAATGACTCCCTATGCCACTGTGTAATTTTGTGCTCTTTTTAACATCAAGGGTCCAAATCTAGCAAGCCTGTTTAGTTATCTGTTGCTCTTACTGAAAGTTAGAATTTGCAAAGGCAGAAATTTGATCTGTTTGTTCATTGTTCTAAGTCAGGGCCTGGAATATAGCAACTTGCTTAGCTGTTTAGGAACTGAATTGTGCTGAAGAAAGTACAGAAGGAAAGCCATCAGCCTTTATCTAGAGACACTTGCCATCTAGAGGAATTCTTAAGATTTACTCTAGTGTCGCAAGCACAATGTCATGCAGGAAAACAGGAAAATATACGTTTGTCAAGATGCATTGTCAAGTAGAACTACTGCAGGGAGACAGTCTCACTGATTTTAAAGAAGCTGAAAAGGAAGCTAAAATAAGGTCTTTCTGTTATCAGTGGTACTGCTCTTAGGGCATTGTTTTAGCAGGGTGTAGAGAGAGAATGGGAGATGTACTGAGTGAGGAAAAGAACTTTGAGAATGGCATTACTTGGTATAACTGTATAACAGATCACTTCTGCTTTAAGGCCATAATGTTCTAAGCATATTTACTATACCAGCTGCTATGATAAAGGCATTAAATTCATTATCTCATTTAATCCTCTTAATATCTTTAGATTATTATTATTGTTGCTGTTATTGTTGTGGTTGTTGTTTTATCTCTAGTTAAATAAAATGAATATATAATCCCCTGAATTGTAAATTTTTTTACCACATGGCATTTTTATTGATTCTTCAGGAGTTTCACAGTATGCACCCTGATCACAGTCATTTCCCAGTCTTTCCATATCCACCCACAACATTATGATCTACCCTCCCCCAAAAGAAGTAAAAATAAAGCAAAGAAAAGGTATCCAATATGAGTTATCTATATTCTCACTGGTGCATGGTCAGACTGCCAATGGCCTGACTCTTAAATAAATTATTTCTTCCATACCCCCACCTCTTTCCTAAGACCATCAGTTGTGGAGAGCTACTCTTCAGCATTCCCATAGATCTCTTTAAAATTTCTCTTCAATAGCTTTCTGTCTAGGCTGTTATTTCTTATTGTTTTGTTTTGGTTTGGGGGGTGGGGAAGGTAGGTGCTCTCATAGAAGCCTTCCATGTTCATCCCTCCCAACTATGCATCTGCAGTCATGGATATCATAGCAAAAGTAGCCTCCTTTTTGAAGTCAGCAGAAGCATTGACAATGGACCTCCACACTTCGGCAACAGCAGAGACCATTAACACAGCCCCCTCCTGCAATAGTACCATGGACTCACACAAGCACTTCAAAGGCTACTCAGACTTTGGATATCACCAGGGCCTCAGGTGGAGGCCACTTACATTAATTTGGCTCATGTCAATGGCATGGGCTACCAACATTAATGTGACTTCAGGCTGCAGTACAGACAGTGAGTATGCTCAAGTGGTAACATGTGTTACAGACATAATCCTAGCCCATAGGAGGGTGGGACTTGGGGATCTGTTCCTGTTGGGAACTCTGCTTACCTTTTTGGGCACATCCCACATTTTAAACACACACACACACCAAACATATACAAGAGGAAGTAGTAGCAGGACGACTTAACATTATTAGTGCAAGAGTTCATATCCAAAAGTCCATTAGAACAAATCCTTCCATGATTGTCTTACTATGCTGAAAGAATGTCCATTTGACAAAATAAGATTTGCTTCAGCCCTGTTGTATAGATTCTACTATATAGTTCTCTTTTCCACTCAGGCACAAGAGGACTCAGAACAGTACCTCTCAATTCTAACCCCATAATGAATCTACTATCCATCTCTCTCCTATCCAGCCTGATGCTAGTAATATATATTAATTTATTCCTATATTCAGTAGCAACAAAAACAACTGTACATATATACAGATGGAAAAATAGATAATTTGTGTGCTAGCTGGTTGGTTCAACTAAGAGGAATGAGAAACATACTTCCGTCACTTTAATTTTTAAATCCATCTTACTTTATTATAATTTGTCCTTAATTGACATTATTTTTGCGTAAATCAGTTTGGGAAGATCAGTAGAGTATAAACTTTAAGGCAATAAAGCCACAGTCTTATGTCATGGAGACATAGGAATACAATCAATGTGCTCTAACCTAGAGAGGTATGTCAGTAGCATAATCTAACATCATACATATGCAATTTCAATCTTAACATCAACTAGAATTTCTTTTCATCAGAGAGTTCCAGGAACTCATGCTTCTTCAGAGACGAAAGCAATTTATATTTCTTGGTAAAGAAGTGTTAACAAATAGTGTCCAGTTATTACAAATGCATTTGTTGGGTTGGGAAGATAACTCAGTTGGAAAACCATTCTCTGTGAAAGCATGAGAACCTAAAAAAGCATGAGTTCACTTCCCAGAACAACAGTAAAACAGCAACAGTAACTAAAATAAGTGGCAGACACCTGTAATTATAGCACTGAGGAAGCAGAGTTAGGTTCATCTCTGGAACTAACTTATCAATCATCCTGGCTTGGAGAGTTCCAGGCCAATGAGAAACTAACTTTCAAACAAACAAGATAGCTGACACCTGACAAATGACATTTAATATTGACCTGTGGCCTTTTGGCATACACACACACACACACACACACACACACAGAGACACAGATAGTGCAATTGTATACAGTACAATTGATGGGATGCAAGAGATACAGCGTGAGACTGAAAACTAAGAGATGTATATGTCATTACAAAGCAAAGCTAGTAACTCTCTCTGTTTCCAGTAGTGGCTAGGCCCTCTCAATTCTGACCCCCTAGTGACTTTCCTATTTATCTCAACCTTCATGACTTGTCTCAGGCTCCTTGAACTATGGCTGCAGTACTCTTCCTCTGGTGACCACAGCATCCATTCTCCAAGTGGTCCTCTCTGTCCCTGTGATTTCCTATGTGCCATTTCATTGCTCTAACAGCCCCATGTGTTCCATTTTCCCAAGATTGAAGACTATAGCTTTTAACGTATCATTCAAAACCCTATGCTCTGGTAGACTCTAAGATAATTTATGTATAGAATTATAGCATCTTTCTTCATATCTTGCACCATTATTAGGCCAACAACCTATCGTTATATAGATCAGATCCTATCAGAGACCCTACTACAATTATTCTGTTTCATATTTATGGTATCTATCCATTTCCTAATGGCACAATGATAACCATAGATTAAGGCACACTTCAACTGTCACCAAAAATAACTTCTGCTTGGTGTAGATGATGATCATTACAGAGATTCACAACTTTCCATGGTTAGAGAATAAGAAATGTCAGAATTCTCAGCCCTATGTATAACCTATGTACAACACTCTCTTCTCTAAAGGCTTGGAGATCACTACAAAACAGGGAACAGACAAAAGGTTTAGAGGGAGCAGTAGTGGATAACAAGGAAACCATGTATTCTGGAAACAGCAGGGCAAGTGCATATATGAATCGACAGGTGTGATATTATGCATAGACCTCCAAATCCCCAAGCCAAACAAAATCCCAGTATGGGAAATGGAGTTTAGCACAAAGTTTCATCCAGCTAGCTATGGAGCTAGTTCCCTGTGTTATCTGCTGGGAGCTTAAGACAGCTTTTTCTAAAAGTGTAGTTCTTCATAAGACAGTCAAGCAGCAAAGTCATGTCACACATCTAAGAATATTTGGGTATTACAAATTGGCTTTGATAAGGAAAAAAGAACATAATGTATGATGGGAAGAAAGGGGTATGGTTTTGGAACGGATTGTGCCATGGAAGGTAATTAGGAATAAAATACATTACATGAAATGTTCAACAAAACAAAATAAACAAATAACAACAAAAAACCCTGCAGTCCAAGTCCTACCAAGTACCAATTTAGCTTAGCTGTCCCTACAGATCTATTAGTAGATTTGCTTTGGCGTTCTCAGTCACAGAATCTTCAGACAGCCTTTCAGAATGGCAGTTGATTGCTCACCTAGACAGGAAAAGGGACCAAAATACAGAATGGGGAAGATTGACTCTCTGTTTTAGAAGCTGACATGGTGAGCCTCACATCACCACCTTAGTTCTGACCTCAGTGAAGTAGAAATAATATAGTATATGTCTAACAGATTATCACTGTGAGTACCAATTTATAAAAGACATAAACATCCTCAGCTCACTGGCCAGCATATGGTTAGTGCCTAATTCCTATCTGGTATGAATATTTGTGAAAACTTGACTCCAGATTTGCTTGGATGTCTAACCCTGGTAAGCTGGACTAGATTCAGTGTAAATCTCCAAAGTTTCTAGACTTCTTTGTACCCTAGATATTAAATGAAAGCAAGCTCAAGACCAGCTTGAGACACATAATCCTGACTCATGCCATAATTCTGCCCTATGATGACCTAGAATTCTGCTGTACTGGGAAATGTGGGAATGAAACCTAAGAAAGATTGTGGAGAGGAAGCACTTGTCTAAAACACAAAGCCACCACCCCACATAAGGGTGGCTCTCTAATTACAAGACCAAATATGATGTGAGGAGTCAAGACTTTCTTCCTATTTGCCCAATGGTTATCTTACCCTGTTATGTGTTGCTATGCTGTGATCTCATCCTTAAACATATTTGAGAATCTCCTTTTTCCAGATAGATTTAGAGATAGATCCACATTATAGTTCATGATCTATCAATAACTTACATACCAACTGATTCTACACCAAAAACTCACTCTAGATTCTCAAGCTCCTGCAGACACCTTGCATAACTTCATTCATTCACGTTATAAGGGATGATTTAAGAACAAGGCACTGAAAGAGATTTGGGACTCCAACACTAACGAAAACAGACCAGTTAATAACTCTCTGTAAGTTCTAAAATAATGTCAAAAAAGTTAAAAAAATCAAAATTAAAAAACCAACCCACATTAAAATCCCTCATGGAAAACCATGATATATTCTATGGGTGAAAACATTAAAGCTCCATATGAAAAACAAAAATGTAACAAGTCTAAGTTATATATCAGATGCATCAAAAAGGCTTCTATAAACTGAGAACTAAGGGCAAGTAGTGCAAAGCAGATTCAGAGAAAGTAGTAAGAATTCTGAGAGGAATTAATAGGTGCAAATGCCCCGAGGTAGAAGTCAGAGAAAACCATTGTGACTGGAAATTGGCAAGCGTAGATCAGCAGGGCAGAAGATAAGGACCAAACAGAAGGCAGGGACAGATTCCCTATCCACCTTTACACCATAATTTCAATGCCACTTCCATAAATCATTCCCAGGTCACCATCTCATAAGAACTGATTTCCCGCTTCTGTAGTTCATATCTCTGTCTTAGTTGTTTCATAGAATACATAGCCACTGCTGTGCATGCCTCTCTTCCTATTACTAGAGAACATGAAATTTTCGAACCTTTTCTCTGAATTCCCAAACCCCTGTAGACACCTTCCCACAACTTTATTCACTCACTTTATAAATGGTGATTTCACTTTCTGACACACAAGTTTGTTGATGCTTCAAGATTAGGGGACTTGATTAAGGACATCATCACTAATGATTCAGGTTCAGACATCCAGGAAAAGGAATAAAATTAACCCCATCTCTGCATCATCCACTCCCTCTTGCATAATGCCTAGGCATGGAAAAACCTGATAAGGGGCTGTCTACTATGTTTATTTTTGAGATAAAATGCCACAGAGAAAACTACTTAGAACATATAGAGAAGATATTTTTAAAAATAGTGTGAAGCAGATCACTGAGGTTCTCACTGGGTACAACTTGCTTCATGTTTCCTTATCATTGTCTATCATTATTTTTTCTGATTTCTCTCCAGCTGTGTTAGATAATTAATTTCTTATTAGTGTTTCTTAATCTGAACAGCCACTGATAGACACCACACTGAAATAACTTGTTACAAAGATGCTCATTTTATAAGAGGGAATTATTAAGGGCTCCAAAGCCTAATAAATAATCAATGCCCAGAAGGCATTTTAAAGCTTGCAGTATAGAAGGAAAATATAATACAAGAGATATACAGATCACCATGGACCATCAAGTCTGGAAATTTTGCTACAAAGTAATTTTAAGAAATACTGAAGTCACTCTCCTCAGTAACTGATCATGGACAGAGGTTAGCTCTTGTATGCTTAACATATAGCAATATTAAAAGTCCCTCCAGCTAGCCACAGGCCTTCCCCAAATACAACTAATGATTATGTGCCACTCTACAGGGAAGATAAAATTTAATTCTGAAAGGTCAAGTGTCAGAATATAAGATGAGGCAATATTTCTCCAGATTTTTTATGAAATATTAGTATTACATTTTACAGAAGTGGGTATTCCATACTAACAAATGATCTAAAGTTGAAATCGGGAAAGATCTAAGTCGAACAAAAAATATTACATTTTTTTCTGTCTTTTAAGATTATTTAATATTCAAATATATACCACTAATATATACTACATATATTTGGAAATCTTGTATAACATTGCCCAAGTACCTTTAAGCCATAGATTAATTTCTCATGGATACCAATCACAATTACTTATAAAAACGACTAGAAAATTCACAAAGTTCTTAAAATAATCACATAAATTGGTAACATCATACAGCCTCTACAATGGGAAGGTTTAAGTTGAAATCCCTGATGAATCATTAAAAAAACTTCCTTAATCATATTCCTTAACCTTGATGCATCAAAATCCTTGTGTGTCAAAGAAACTGAAACCATCAGTTGCTATTTTACTGGCTTACTGGGATGATTAAATATGTTAATAGATGTGGAGGCCTTTAAAGAAGTGTGAATACAATTTTGGTTTTATTGTTAACAAAGTTCTCTTTAAAGTCCAAACATCCAGAGGAGGACACAAACAGGCCTAGCTGAGCAGTGAAAGTTAAGGGAGAAGCAAAAGATGGACAAGGAAGAAGACCATCAGCACTGGTCACAGACAATACAAATTTCAGTACAACAGACATTGTTCCTGGTGCCACTACACTGCAGGCCAGCTAGAGCAACCTGCTGAGTATTTTCCAAAGAACTTTACTTATCTGCTTAACAATTTTGGTGTTAAAATCAGCACTGTCATACATGTATACTAACACCAAGTCTTGGGTCTCAGTGGAAAAACATTGAAACAGATGGCTATAAGCTAATGTCAACAGGCAGCTTTTGTGGAAATTTATAAGCCTGAGTAGTCATAGACCTTGTAAATAGGTAGCCTTGGCAGACAATACCAACTTAGATAAGGACAAGCGAGTCATAGGCAGAGTCATAGTGACTTGTCCCCTGAACCTTCACCCAGCCGATACCTGGTTCTGAAGATATCTGTATTCCCCCTGAACACCCACACTCCAGTGTCATTCCCTTCCCCACATCCTGCCTTTCTGTGTGTATACCCCTGTGTGAATTAATTATGATTTGAGGAAAAATGTTAAAAAAGAAAAAGAAAAATAAATAAATTAATTAATTAAAAAAAGAAAAAAAGAAAAAGAAAAAAAAAGTAAATGAGGTTTTTCCAAGAAGGAACATTCGCGGTTTACATGGAAAATCAAGTCTGTCAATAATAACACAAAGGTTACCCCATATAGTTGGAAATGTTTTTGTATTCCCAAATGAGTATTGGATCTCTGGTCATATTTACAAACGTATCTGCATTCCTTGGGGTCCCTGATGTGTGTGCAGCTCATCTAGATACCATGACTATGGTATAACATGTATACACGTTGAGAAGATATTCTAGACCTGTAAAGGAGTACCAGGAACCACCCCAGCAGTAGAACTGACCTGTTGCATATGGGAGCCTCTATGTTCTCTCTCACTCTGGGTTCAACTCTCAAAGGGAAGGAGGAAGAGGAAGAGAAAGCAAGGAGAAGAAGAAATCATGAGGGAAGGAAGGATGGTATAAATCAGGGATTGGGAGAGGAAGGAAAGCAAGAGGGAAAGCAGGAAGGCAGGTAGAAAGGCAGACAGGCAGAAAGACAGGCAGGCAGGATCTCTTTCAGTTTGAAACACACAGAAATGAGACTTCTAGATCATAAGGAAACTCTATTCTAAAATTTTTTGGAATTTCCCATATCATTTCAGTCTCTATGACAAGCATTTTTAAATTGATACAACAGTTTCTATTCCTTCCAACAAGTGTAATGAATCCCCATTTCTCAACAATCCCACAAATCACCTATCTATTTTTTGTCATCTCTGTTCTAACATATGCGAGGTAGTGTCTAATTGTGGTTTAATTTGCATTTCTTTGTGATTAGTTACTCTGAGCATTTATCATTTTTCAGTTGGCATTTGCATGGCTTTTTAAAGAAATGTTTAATTGAGTCCTTTACCCATTTTAAAGTGAGACTATTTTCCAGTTATTGAGTTTCTTGAGTTCCTTAGGTATTTTGGATGTTCACTTCTTGTTAGACATAGAGTTTAAAATATCTTTGTCATAATATAACTTTGTCTGCTCACTTCTGATCATTTCTTTTTCTGTGACTGTGAATGCATTTTAATGTCATCCCACTTGTCTGTTTGTCTTGTTGTTTGTGCTTTTGAGGACATGTCTAAAAAAAAATCATTGCCCAAACTGATATCATGGAGATTTTCTCTTATGTTTGATTCTAGAATTTGCACAATTTTAGGTCTTGGATTTGTCTTCAACCCATTTCACTCTTTTGTGGTATGACACATGGGCATAGTTTCATCATTATGCATGTGGATATCCAGTTGTCAGTACACCATGTAGTGAAGATACTATCCTTTCCTCATGAGTGTTAGCGATATCCTTGTTAAAAATCTATTAACTGTGAATGTGGTATTTATTTCTAGCCAATCTGTCATCTTTGACTTATAAGATTTTTTTTTTGATCAATACATGCTGCTACAATTCCTATAGCATTGTAGCATATTTTGAAGTCACATTTAGGATTCATTACATCTTTGTTCTCATAGCTTAAAACTTCTTTGACTATTAATGGTTTATTAATTTCATTTTTGTTTGATCACTTTGCACTTCCTTGACCTATATGAAAATAATCTGAATAAGAGAAGATTAGATTTTGTGAAAATATGGTTCAGGAAATGATTTTTAACAGCTGCTGTGTGAACTTATATCCATAAAACTAGGAGTCTCTGAATCAATATTCGAATTTAAAATGCTTGGATTTCAACACAAAATTCTTTGTTTTCTTTCTGGGAAAACAAAATCTACTGTTAAAGAGAGATATATGAAGACTTTTTGGGTAAAGGAAGAAGGGAAAAAAGATGGACAAGTTGGAACAAGAGATCCATATGAGGAATGTTCAAATTAAGTCACATGCATATATGAAAATGTCTTCCTTGAATGCCTTTGAAGTAAAGAAGGCTTGGATTCAAATGCAGATATAGCCATATATCATTTGCTGTATTGCAATTTATTCAGCACCTTTAATTTCAATTTTATAATGTCTGGCAAAGATACAATAATGTCTCATTACTAACATTAAAAGAAGAATGTGAACAGGCATCTGTCACAGTGCTAGGACCACAAAAAGCTCCCCTAGTTCATCTTCCATTCTTCTTATCCTTTCCAAACCATTCCATTGACAAGCAAGTGGGAGGTAGCATTTTTTAATAATAATAATACACAACTCCAAACAATACTATTGTTTCTTTATCAGAGCAGATAATTGATTCTCTCTGTGTGGAATTTGTTACAATGCAAACTGCAATCTTCTTACATGAGATGCTTTCCTTCCTTCATTGTTCTGCTGACAGCACTGGAACCTTTTCCAGAAGACTGACTAGTGCAACTCCATGCAATATTGAAACACTTCCACAATTTTCTCATTTCCCTGATGAGACTCATACTCAGCTTTTCTTCCCACCCTTTTAAAAAAGAAACACCATGGGGTCTGTTCCTAATGGAGTCCCTGCAGAGGAGCTGTTTTGTCAGAGGCTTGTCCAAGCATTTCACAAATAACACAAATTTGGGTTAACAGTGAAGCTTTTCTATGTCATTAAACATTGCTTAACTATTCTTCAAACATTTTGACATCAATAAAAATTCTCAAATATGTGGGGAGCCAACCATTGGTTCCATTAATATTTTATACCCAGAATGTTTTATATGATTGTTTATTCTGAAGCTTTCTACTGACTTTTCTCTAAGAGCTTTTGGGTGTCCCACATGCTGTCTCAGATCTCTGTCCAAATTTCTGAGTAAGTTTTTCTATCCCTACCTATCTACTGACGTCAGGCACTTTGTATGATATCAGGAGCTGGGATTCCAGAAATAGAAATAAATCCCTCCAGCAGAACTAGTTCTTGGCCAAACTCTTTAAAAATCAACTCACAGATTTTCTCTGATTATAAAAGCACATCCCTGATAGGTTCACTTGAAGCCCTTTGTGTTCATATACAGAAGTGGTATAGCTGGGTCACATGGTAGATGAACCTTTAGATTATTAGTGGTCCAGAATGGCATAAAATTATTTTTTCAGGATGAGAGAACAGAATAAGTGGACTAACGACTTAGGGTGTATTTTTAAAAGACTTCATTGGTGGTATTGCTTATATGTAGAAATAGGTTAAGTACAAAAATTTCATACAATTCATTTTTTAAATTTTTACTTTGAAATTTTCTTTGGGGTAATATTTACAGGTGTAATCCACATAACCCATATAAAAAGCCCATTTGATACTCAGTTTTAAGTATATAGTGATATCCCTGGATTAAAACAGAAAACCCATTGATTTGGTGAGTTGTGACCTAATTGCTACACTTTAAGTAATATCATCTTGACTCTATCTTCAGAAAAATAAATGCAGCCTGGAAACCACAAAGTAAGAGCAAGAAGCAAAGGGAGTAAAGAGTTCCTAGATTCCCTTCCAAAGAGCAACGTCTCTTTATCTTCTGTTGGTCTAAAAATAAGATTTTTATCCAATTACATTTCCTTTAGAAAAAAAAGACATATGCCCTAGAGTAGTGTAGCTGAATATTAAGGTAGATCAGTTTCCATCTTCCTGATGAACCATCACACTGTGGCTGCATAAGTCTGCACTCCTACCAGAAATAGATGAGTGAGTGGTTCCGGTTATGACACATCTTTTTCATCAAAAGTAGCGACTTGTTTCATTGCTCTTATCCATTCTGATATTTGTTACTTAAGATGAAATCTTTTCATTTTAATCAATTTATTTACTCTACATTCTGATCATAGCTTCCCTTCCCTTCTTTCTTCTCATTCACTTCCTCTCACCTTATCTCCCTATCATCTTGCTGTCTCTTTCTCGGAGAAAGTACAGAAAAGGGAGGCCTCTCAGATATGTCAACCTGCTGTGCAATATCAAGTTGCCATAAGAGTGGGCACATCTTCTCCCTGTGTAGCAAAGCAAGATGGCTAGCCCAGTTTAAGGCATAGGGATCTAAATGTAGGCAACAGAGACAGCTCCTGCTTCTGCTTCTAGGAGTCTCTCATGAAGACAAAGCTGTATAACTGCATACACACACACACACACACATACACACACACACACACACACACACACACACACATGTATGCATGTAGATGTAGATGGTGTATATGTGTGTGCCTGTGTATATGTATATGTACACACATGCATGCTGAGGGCCTAGATCCATATCATGTATGTTCTGTTTGGTGGGTGGGTCAGTCTTGGTGGACCTCTATGGGTCTAGGTTAGTTGATTCTGTATGTTTCCTTGTGGCTTGTGGTGTCTTTGACCTTCTTGGCTCCAGCAATACTTTGTATTTTTCTTCTATAGAATTCCCCAAGTTCCCCCTAATGTTCGGGTGTGGGTGTCTGCTAAAATAAAATCTTAAAGTAGTTGCTTTGGTTTGCATTTCACTGATGGCTGAGGGTATAGAACCGTTTCAAGTGATTCTCAGAAGTTTGAGTATCTTCCATTGGGAATTCTCTGTTTGGACCCACACCTCAGTTTTAACTGGGGCTATTTGTTTTCCTGATATATAGATTTTTGAGTTTGATAAATGTTTTGGGTATTGTCCCTCTAGCAGTGAATAGCTGGTAAAAAAAAAAAAAAAAGTCTTTTCCCATTCTGAAGGCTGTGGCCTTTGCTGTGTAGAAGCTTTTTCAGGTTCATGAGTTTCCATGTATTAATTTTTTATCCTAGTTCCTATGCTAAGTGTGTTCTGTTCTGAGTCCTCTCCTGTGCCAGTGTATTCACAACTATTTTTCACCTTCTGTTCTATCAACTTCAGTGTATCTGGCCTTATGTTGAGGTCTTTGATCCATCTCGAGTTTTGTTCAGGGTGATAAATATAAAACTCTTTGAACTTGTCTACCTGCAGCCATCCAGTTTGATCACCAATATTCATTGAAAATGATGTCTGTTTTCTCAGACATCAACAACAAGAACCTGGTTCTAAATCTGGTTTGATATCTTGGTTCATTGATCAACATGTCTGTTTTTGTAAAATTAACATACGATTTATGTTGCTATAACTGTTGTATAACTGAAATTGTGTAGAGTGATATCTTCAGCAGTTCTTTTATTATTCAAAAATTTTTCGGCTAACCTGTCTTTGGGTGTGTGTTTTCATATGAAGTTGGAAATTGTCTTTTAAAGATGCGTGATGAGTTACATTAAAATTTCGAAGGGGATTGTATTGAATCTGTAGATTGTTTTTGTTAGGATGTCGATTTTTACTATGTTAATCCTACTGACCTGTGAACACAGGAGATCTTTCCATCTTCTATATCTTCTTCAATTTCTTCAAAGACTCGGAATTTTTATCATATCATATAAGTCTTTCATATGTTTGGCTAGGGTTATACCAAGATATTTTATATTACTGGAGGATATTATGAAACCTGTGCTTTAGCTAAATATTTCTTTTTAGTCTGTTTGTATATATGAAGGTTACTGATTTTTGAGTTATATTTGTATACTACTTCTTTGCTGAAAGTGTTTATCGGTTGGAGTTTCATGTTGGAATTTTCATGTTGGTTACTACTGTATACTATCATATTACCTGCAAGTAATGATACTTTGACTTCTACCTTTCCAATATCTATCCTCTTGATGTCCAGCAATTGTTTTATTGCTCTAGGTAAAAGCTCATGTACTGTACTTAATAGATGTAGAGTGGTCGATCTTTTCTTGTTCCTGAGTTTAATGGAATTGCTTTCAGTTTCTCTTCATTTAAATTAGTCCCTAATCTCTCCATGACTTTTACTCTGAGGGTATGGGATATGGGCAAAGGCCTTTTTCTAACTAATGAGTTCATCATGTGGTTTTTGTCTATTCATGTATGTTGAACTGTGCTTGCATCTCTGGGATAAAGCCGACTTGCTCTAGTGTATAATTTGTTGATGGGTTCTTGGATTCAATTTGCAAATATATTGAGAATTTTTGCATGTATGTTCAAGAGAAAAATTTTTCTTTCTTTGTTGGGTTGTTATGCAGTATTGGTATCAGAGTAATTGTGGCTTCATAAAATGAATTGAACAATGTTCCTTCTGTTTCTACTTTGTTGAATAATTTTAGGAGTATTGCTGTTTACTCTTCTTTGAAATTCTGGTAGACTTCTCCACTAAAACCATCTGTCCCTGGGCTTATTTTGATGTGAGAATGTTTTATTTCAGTTTCTATCACACAGAGCAGTATAAGTCTGTAGGTATTATTTTTTTTCTGATCTTGGTTTAAATTTCTTAAGTGGTACTTATTGAGAATCTTTCCCATTTCTTTTATATTTTCCAATTTTGTGGATTATGACTTTTTAGCATATATTTTTATGATTCTTGATATTTTTTCTGGTTTGTTAAATCCCATTAAATTTATGATTTTGTTTGTATGAACATTTCTTTCTCTGTGTTTTAGTTAATTTGAATAAAGGTTTGTCAATCTTACTGACTTTTTCAAAGAGCCAACTCTTTGTTTCATTGATTCTTTGACTTGTTTATTATTCTTGTTGTTCTTGTTTCTATGTCTTGATTTAAGCCCTGAGTTAACTTACTAGTATGAGATCTCTCTAATTTCTTTATGTAGTCAGTTAATGATATGAACATTTCTCTTAAAATCACTTTCATATGTTCTGTAAGTTTTGGTATGTTGTGTATTCATTTTCATGCAATTCTATAAAGCCTTTCTCAATTGCTATCTTGACCCATTTTCTCTTTCAGTAGAGAGTTATTCAGTTTCCATGAATTTATAAGCCTACCATTTGTTTCTGTTGTTAATGATATCCAACTTTAATCCATGGTGATAAGATAGGATGCAGGGAGTTATTTTAATTTTCTTATATTAACTGAGACTCACTTTGTGTCTAAATATTGGTCAGTTTTAAAGAATGTTCTATGGCACGCAGAGCAGAAGATATATTCTTTTTTGTTTGCGTCAAATGCTTTGTAAATATTTGTTGGGTCTATTTGGTTTATAATATCTAGTGGCTCCAGCATTATATATACATATACACATACACATACACATACACATACACATACACATACACATACACATACACATACACATACACATACACATACACATACACATACACATACATATACATATACATATTACTATATGATCTGTCTATTGGCAAGATTGGGGTATTAAAGTCTCCTACTTTTGGTCTGTGCATGGCAATATATGATTTGAGTTGTAGTAGTGGTTTTGTTGGTTTGTTTGTTCGATTTTTGTTTTATAGTCTTGGGTGTTCTTGTGTTTAGGGCACAGATGTTAGGAATTGCAGTGTTCTCTTTTTGGATTTTTTTCCTTTGGTGAGTATATAATATCCTTCCCTATCCCTTCTGATTAGTTTTGGCTTGATATCTAAGTTATTAGATATTAAAATAACTACACCAGCTTGCTTCTTAGGTTCATTTGCATGTAATACCTTTTCCTATCCTTTCCCTAGATGATGCTTATCTCTAATATTAAGTAGTGGTTTGTTTTTTTTTGTTTTGTTTTGGTTTTTTTTTGGATGTAGCAGAAACATAGATCATACTATCATGTACGTTTTGTTAATGTTTTATTTTTATTGGGGATTAGAAGCCATTGATGCTAAGAGGAACAAATAAGCAATGTTTGTTGATCTTATTATTTTGGTGTCTGTATGTGTGTGTGCGTGTGCATGTGTGTGTGTGTGTGTGTGTGTGTGTGTGTTTGTGTGCTTTCTGATATTCCTGTTGATTGTTTTAACTATTGATTGTTCATCAGTGATATGTAATTTCAACACATGAATAATTTTTTTAGTTTATCCCTCTGCTGCATACTGATAGTTTCATTCCATTGAGGTCAAAAGAGATATTTGTATAACTGGCCAAAAACATGTTGAGACTGCTTGTTTTGATAATCTATGTTCTATCCTTAAGAAAAAGACTTTTACATTTTAAAATATGGTATGTTCTGTTGCTTTGGGTAAAATGTCTTATGTCTAAGGTCCATGGTGTTATTTAAAGCAACTATTTCTTTTTTGGTTCTGCTCTCTATGATTCCTATTAATAACCAAAAATAAAGTCCTGATTTCTCATTTTCTTATTGTACAGGCTTCAATTTCCCTCCAGTTTCATCAATGTATGGCTTAAATTTTATGTGCTCTGATATTAAGTTAGATAATCGTAATATTTGTCAATGTGATAGTTACTTTTAATTATTATATATTGTCTCTTGTGAATTTAAGTTTTTGCCATTTTAAGGTAGACTGTCATGCAACAACTCAAAGTTGTTCATGAATGTTCCAGGCCACCTTCAAAAGGCAAATATATAACACAAACAAAAGGAAAAAGGTAATGGTCAAAATATATCAAGACATAGCTAGTGAAATTCAAAATTTAGTAGGAATAAAATGTTAAAAGACACAGACAATCAACAAATTGGCAATGGTAAGTCCTTCCTTATTATTGTAAATACAAATTAAGGTCTCCAATTAAGAAATATAAAGTAGCTAGAGGAAGAGAAAGATTTAAGTGTATGTTGTCTGTAGAATATATGTTAAAAATTTGAAGAAAATATAGGTTTCATATGAAAGCATAAGAAAGTGGCCAGCAGGCAACCAAAAGAGCAGGAGCAGCTAAATGTACATCAAACAAAACACACTATAACTCAAAACTGTCAGAGCCTTCTATTGATGTCCATATTTCCAGACCTTTGTATGACATGAGATGAAAACTAGCTTTATTACTCAAGTAGGCAAATGATTTGAGAAATTTTTATGTGACTTATACATTTTAGAATGGCTGTAATAGTATTCTTTCTGCTCAAGCAATCATGTCTCCCAAAGCATACATTTTTTCGCACAACATAATGAAGAACTGAGTGCCAGAAGCTCAAAGATTAACTGAGATTCAAGGATGCTAGGAGACCCAGAGGTATCACCATGAGGAACCTAAGTATAACATGTGAACTTTGACTTGAAAACAAGATCATGGAGGGTCAGACATAATCTTCTGTTTACAATCCTTCATGAAAACAACAAAGGTGAAGGTTTAAAGATTTTTGTCTTAGGACACATCAGAATGTCTGAAAACTCATTATATCAAACTCATAGCATCAAAGTTCCTATTTCTGTTTTTCAGCATGCCTCTGTTCTAGTATGTGGGATTTTATAACCCTCAAGAGCTCTGATTCCTCTGTCAGTCCCCTTTTCATACTCTTTTAATTTGCCAGAACCATCTCCCACTCTTGCACTTATGAACATAGCCTGGACTTTCCATGGAGCTGACCCCTTTAGGAGGTTCTAGAATATTCTGACAAATCACTTCCCCTTGTCTCTATTATCCACATTCCAAGTTTTTGTTTAATCTGCTCCAAGATATCCTTATGAATTCTGATATGGAAAGATGGCATATTCAAATTAATTTTGCTATAGGATCAATCATTACAGTCTAAGTACGTAGCAAAAAGATACCTGTATCTAAGGTAAAATGAAATTTAAATGAATCGCAAGATCCCCTCCATGTAAAGAATCTTTTGCTATTGGAATACCTACCTGGGCATCTCTTAAACTGTATAGTCTTTTCAAACCAGAACTACATAGAAACTCATTCCAAAAGGCAAGCACAAGCTATGTATGTATGTATATCTGAGTTTGTTTCCAGAACAAGTAGAACAACAAAATGCCTTAAGCACCATTGCAACAGTGCTGCAGAGTAAGAAAAGGAGCCAGCAAATAGGGAAATAAGTGGAGAAAAACAAAAAATATAAAAACCTTAGATTCAGAGAAAAGAAAGCTCAACAAAATGAAGGCTCCTTGAGTTGAGGAAGATAGTGGAAACAGGGACAAGGTTATAGGGTTCCCTGAACTTTTACATCTGAGCAAGATAAATAGGTTGCTGCAGAAAAGAAAGATGGGAGAAGAAGGGAAGAGAAAAGAGCAAAGGGGAGAGGAAGGGGAGAGAGAGGGCAGGTCACACTCATAAATCTAAATTGTAACTTGGAGAACATATGTTCAAAATTGATTTGTGTAAATTTGTTCAAAGGCATTGAAACACTTTCTTCATTTACAGTGATGAAGGGACAGACCAGAAGCAACACTGACTCAACCCGCCATCATTAAAGCATGTATACAGGGAGAAAAGGAGAGACGTCATGGGGCTAACAAAGTGGGCTTCTGCTTAGATGGTCTTAAATAAACCTGGGTAAAATTTACAATTGCAGTACTTTAAGAAGATTAATGGTCTCTCATACCTCCTAGTTGCCTTAGCAGCCTTCATCCAATGACAGATGAAATGATTTCTTCATCAGACCAGGAAGAAATGATATTTTGCAGAACCTGGGAATTCAGAGGAAAAATAATCTCAATAAAATGAATCAAAGCTTTAGAAAATTTGGGTGAATGTATCAGATATTTATCCTGAGAGGCAAAGTTTATAATTCCCATTCTTGTGGTCCCATTGGCTTTCAAAATTTCCTCACTAGGTAATGTTTATAGCATCTTTCAAAGTGTAAGTTACATGAGTCATTTTACTAGTGTAATTGTGAGCAAGAGTTGAAGAGTTGAACTTTTACCTGAACCCAAACATGCACCAGAGATGTGCTTTCTTTGGGACTTTAAGCATATCCTCACTTGCTCAGTTCCTTCATGGTAAACTGTGGAAAGCAATGTTTCCAACCTTAAGATTAGCCAAGACATTAGCAGAACTAATACCAGTATGTTTAGTACAATGTATGGAACACAAAGAGCACACAAGAATATGAGTTATCAACATCTTTTTAATTCTATAGAAAAATACAACACTGAATCCCAGAAAAAAAATCAGATCCTTCAGTAATCAAGGATTGAAGAAGTAGACGGACTATGCAGCAACATGGTACTAGACTCCAAACACAAAGGCCAGTCTTTCAGAAGGGTTTTTCTGGGCTGACTGCTGATTTGGTTGTCTGTGGGACACTTGTCACTTTCAGGACCTCAGTTTGAATCAAGAAAAATACAAGGTAGATAAGTAGAAGAAATCCTTTGGTGGAAAAGCATATTGTTGGAGGAACAACAGGCACTAAAAAGAGAAGGTGAGAAAGACAATCATATTGACTGGTCTCTCAGCCATAACAACAACTTTCTCAATTTCTCATCATTTACTTTCAGCTGCTGAGACAGTTAGGGCCTCTAACACAGCAACAACCATGGGAGTTGTGTGAGTATGATATATATGTGAGTATGTACATGCAATGCATGCAATTTCCATCCCTATCTTTCTGTGTGTGTGTGTGTGTGTGTGTGTGTAGAGTATTAGAGAAAAGAGAATTCACACACATGAGAAAAAGGGGAGAGAGAGTGAAAGAGAAAGAAGAAAGAATTCACTGGAAAGCTCCCACGACAGTATAAACTCCCAACCTAAAAAGAATTGATGAACAAGAATTTTGAACAAGAATTTTGAATGAAAATAAGGGGAAATAAAAAAGAAAGGACATGTCACTTCTAGGTGCAGTAGAAGAGAACATTTACTGTAGATCAAAGGAACAGCATAGGTAGAGTCAGGGATATCTGGGAGAGTCCAGGGTGGGCATGACCATACTGAGATGGGTAATAAGCAGAGAGGAAGAGGAGATGGCAAAAGGGAGAAAGCAAAACAGATAGGATAGCCAGGAGTCCAAATGCACAAAAGGGGTGGATAAGCAAAATATTTGTATTACATAGGAAAGGACAGTCAACCCCCTATGCCAGCCACACTCTGTAGCAGGTAGTAACTGTAGGATTCTGGGTTAACCCTGGCGACCAGGTCTGCTTTGATAGATTAAATAGGTACCTCAGCCTTTTGTCCTGGAGATGAAACACAACATCTTTCTCTTTATAAAATCTTCTAGTGTCAAAATCTATTATTGTTTGAAGACAGTGTGTTTATATTATTCCAGGGTAGCTGTTTTTAACTTAAAGCCCAGTAGTTGTTATTTATTTATTTATTTATTTATTTATTCTTTTTTGTTTTCTGCTTTTTTATTGTTTTTTTATTTACTTACATTTCAAATGTTATCCCCCTTCCCAGTTTCATCACGAATTCCCAATCCCATCACCTTCCCCGTGTGGTTTCTATAAGGGTGTTTTCCCACCTACTTCCACCTCACTGCCCTAGCATTCACCTACACTGGGGCAGCCAGCCTCCACAGGACCAAGGGCCTCCCTTCCCATTGAATCCAGATAAGGCCATCCTCTGCAACATTTGCAGCTAGAGCTACGAATCCCTTCATATGTATTCTTTGGCTGATGGTTTAGTTTTTAACCACATCTACAAAATACCTATATAATTCAATTGATGTTAATATTTGACTCCAGATAAGCTATAGAGTACACCCATATGCAACCCATCCTATATGCCAACTCAAATGCTCACTTCTCAACATGTTGATGCCTCAAGACTTCCTATTTTACTTTAATGGTATCCCGTAGTTTCTCTTTGTAATATAATTTATTCCAATAAAATAGTTTGAACAATGGTTTGCTTAATGTGTATACATAATAATGTCCATGGTTATTTTTGTTTCAAGATTTATGGATTCTTGAGCAAGTGTTTGGCTCTTGCTTCTAATTCCCATTTAATGGAATATGTAAATATTTTCCATTATGGATAGTTCTCTAAGGGAGGTAATGACAATTTAGCAACGGATGCATGTTTCAATCTAAGACCCTCTGCATTTGAAAAACAGTTGAATTTTTTTTTTGCTTTACTTTGATTTGATTTGCTTTTAACATGATGTTTATCACATTGAAAATTTTCAGTAAAATACATACAGGAATCCAAGAAAAAAAAAGAGGAGCATAGACATTCATTTTCTCCTCCACATGCACAGAAAGCATGGCCTTTGAGAAATTATCAGAGCATGGTAGAGAGAAAGTGTCAACGTCTGGAAAGAAATGTTCAGATCTGTTTTCTGCTTCATCTTTTTCCCTATGCACTTGGATGGCTCTTCTTCAGGGATTTATTGCCTGATTGTTCTCTTTGTTCCTGGAATTTTTAGATCCTCCATTCAGAACAAGTTATCAATGTCAACTGGGCAAGAGGAGCTAGGCTTTACTGCAATGTGAGTGGCTTTTAGCTTGGCTTCCAGTGAAAAGGGCAGAGCTGTGCTCTGTTTTAGCTATTCTCCTGTTGCATTTCCATGATAGTAGAACAGAATTCACATTGCCAGGTAAAAGTTTTTTAATAGAAGCTAGGGGGAGTTATGGAGTCAAAATCAAGTATGAAATAAAATGTATTGAAGTTTTCATAAAACTTTGTAGACTTGCTAGTAGATTTGGGGGATGATGGAGTGGGCGACTGTCTTTATTTGAAAAATAAATGTATCCTTAGTAGGTAAGAAGAGGAGAATTCAGACTCCCATATCAGCTGACACCAAAATATCTGAGCAGATCAATCGCTCTTTATAAAAGACAGGTTAATTTGGGGGTTCCTTGACACTATACACGTTAGAAAATGAAGAAATGATAGCAGAAAAGGGAGCTGTGTATGTGTGAGTGTGTGTGTGTGTGTGTGTGTGTGTGTGTGTGTATGAGAGAGAGAGAGAGAGAGAGAGAGAGAGAGAGAGAGAGAGAGAGAGAGAGAGGACATTAGACTGTGGCTGTGGTTATTACCCTTCCTCATGTTTAAGTATTGTAAATGTACCTGAAGTGAGAAATAGTGGTGATAATTATAAATATCACCAAGAGAAAAAAAATGCCTCAAGCACACACATACATATATAAAACAAAACAAAAAACAGAAACAAACAAAAGAACAACAAAAAAACAAAACAAAAAAAAACAGGTTGAGTTTTATGTACAGTTCTACCCTGAGGCCCCCAAACTAAAAATGTCCCAGAAATTCCCACATATTGGCAGGAAGGTGTATCTATATCATGTAAAATAGCCAAGGTTCCAAAGACACTATTCTTATCTAAAAGAAGTTGACAATTAGTAAACAAATAAGATCATGAAGTCACTTCATCTCGTTACGCTCACTACTCTCTGCAGCTCACTGACACCTTTATACACATGACTTTGACAGAGGACTGAGATGGAACTGAATTGTAAGCCAGAGACACATCAGGGTCTTAATCCAGGTTAGCTGCTCATCAATCTCTGATAAAGATAACTAGAGCAGATTATAGGTGGCACAGTCGTTACAGTGCTTGCTTTTTAAATACAAACAACTAGGTTTAATTCCCAGCACCTATGTAAATAAAATTGGGTAAACTGATATGCATTTGTAATTTCAGCCCTGGAAAACAAAGATAGGAAAATCCCTGAGGCTTGCTGCCACCTCGATTAGCCTACTTGAGGAGATCTATGCCAATAAGAAGACCTGACTCAGAGGAGGTGTATGACATTCTTGAAGATAATACTCAAGGTTATCCTCCAACTTCCATATGCACACATACCAACACACACAGAATGTTTGCACTTATTAATTTTATGTGTATAAAATTAATTGCTTCCATATATTTCTGTGCACCATAGTCATGCCTGACAGCCACAGAAATCATGAAAGTTCATTGGATTCCAGGGAACTGGAGATAAGGATGGTTGTGAACCACCTTTTAGGAAACTCAACTCCAGTCCTCTGCAAGAGAAACGTTACTCTTGAGCACTTAGCTATCTCTTCAGCCACCACAGGTAATTTAGAGTAGGATAAAACTATTCAGGTGGTTTTCACCTAGTTAATTTTTTAATATATTCAGATCCTATATGAGAACAGTGGATGAATGGAACATTGTCCAGCATCACATAGCTAGTATATATAGGGTGTAATGGCACTCTTTGTATGCTGGCATGTACTAAATTTAACCATTCGAACATTCTAATTCTGTCTGCCTACATGTTCATTTCCCAAGACTGATCATTGTGCTTCATGCTCTTTTCTAATATGAAACTTTACCTTTGTTTTTGCTGACTTAACTATCTCCCTCTAAACTGGCATCAGTTATCTCTCCCTGCTGCTGGTTAGTCCACAAATTATTGCACTTTCATATCACATATCTCCCTATACTCACAGATGATATGCATCCAGTTTATGAGCAGCTACACCAATGACTTGTATTTCAAAAAATATTTGCATTAAGGATTCTAAAATGCCAACCAAAGGAAAATAAATTAGCAACTAAAAACACCTTGGGTGACAGGTCAGTAGTTTTGAAAGATACAAGACAGTGCTATTTGAAGATTTTATTAGAAACTCATCCAACCATTCACCCTCTGATTTATTCATTCAACAAACCTTTATTGAGCTTTTGTTACAGTGGAAGGATGCGAATGAGATGCAAAAATGATAAGGACAAAAAGATTTGTTCACAAAGAGTTTACAAACATACATTAAATGCAAAAAATGTCAGTGAATTCCCTGTCAATGAAGTACTCAAGGAGACTGCAAGACCCCTTGTAAAGGACAATATGGATTTTCTCCAACCTCAGAAGGATGTTTAGACAGACTAACTTCAGGTCTCTAGAAGCGTTGAACATTTATACCAATAACTGATGTTTAGAGTATATCAAATGTCCAAGGACATACATCTCTCAATCTGTAGAAACAGGGAAGGTTCACATGTTGTATGGTCACTAAAAAAAAGGGTTAATTCATTTCAGAACAGAATATTCAGTGTTTACAGGGTCTAAAGTTTGTAACTTTTCTGAAAGCCAGTATCCTAATCTCCAAGACAGGGTTAATTATGCCTGCCCTGCCCAATACTCCCTGTAACTCTGAAGATCAAATGAGATGTTTATAAGTACTTTGTAAACTTGAAAAAATGTTTTGCAAGTGCAATTTCAGTTACCCACTCTCTTGTTATTCTCCTTGGTTGCATCCCAACGTAAGATCTTACTACTGAAGACACCCACATACTTTCATCATCAAACTGGGAGAATCAAGCTGATACTGATCTGAAAGCCTCCTTCCTGCCAGCTATTAGAAGATGCTTTGCAAGCTGCCAACGGAGAAAAGATCCTTTTGTTTTTTGTTTTGTTTTGTTTTGTGTTTTTATTTTTGTGTTTTTGTTTTTGTTTTTGTTTTTTGTGTTTTGTTTTTCGAGACAGGGTTTCTCTGTGTCTTCCCAGATGTCCTGGAACTCACTCTGTAGACCAGGCTGGCCTCGAACTCAGAAATCTGCCTGCCTCTGCCTCCCAAGTGTTGGGATTAAAGGCGTGTGCCACCACTGCCCGGCTTGGAGAAAAGATCCTAAGGCTAGAGAAGTTATATATCATGGAGAAGAACCTACTACCACATTTTCCTAAATTACTATAGCCTCCAGCTGCATTCTAAATACTTAATCTTATCCCCATAGATAAGTAACTATCTCTCAAATTTCATCAAGAAGCATCTTTTCCAAAGAATAAGGGAAACTGGTCAACAGCAGAGAATATGTGACTGTGGTGCACTTAATTTAGGCCTAGTTACTACACATAAAACACAGGCGCTATGCCTAAGGTTCACAGAACGTTGCAGAAGAGGCAGCAGAGATAGTGTAGAAGACAGATAACTTGGATGACAGATATAAGATATGTCATATACACACAACAGTGAGGCTCCACTCTGAGAATCTGAACCTAAGCAAGAACTACATAAGACCATACATATACTTGAGAGCAATGTGGGTGAGAAAAAAATTAGTAATTTCTCATTCCAAGATGAAGAACTACATTTACATTAATTAAAGTTTACTGAAGGATACAGAATATGTTTTCTACAGATACAAAATCCTGACACATTTACTCATCCTAATGATCAGTTCTAAACACAAGTGCATATGAACAATACTAGCTGGATTTGGTAAGATATAGGAATGTGAGTTTATTACATATAATATATGCTAAGTTTATGAAACATTACATTTTATATATAGATATATGCTTAGTATACATAGTCTATGTAGTATTTTATATATACATATACATACACTATATACACATAAACACATACACACACACACACACTAAAGAAGAGGTAATGAAGTCAAATAGAGGTAAAGACTGTGGGCACAGAAAGAATGAATTGGAGGGGAAACAAGAGGTTGGAAATGATGAAAATATAGAAATATAGTATACTCATGCCAGAAATTCTTAAAAATAATCACAGTATCTTTGCAGCATGACCAAATTTAAAAGTGATATTTCAGATAGACATGAAAAGGCAGGATGCATCTTTGAATTGGGAAAGTTCCTTTGAATAGCAAACCACCCAACAGGATGGTGGTGACAGAACCACTGTCTTGAGTTAACCAAAACTTTAATCTAGGGATAGTATGACTTTGGGCAATATCACTAAATGTCTTGCTTCAGTATATCCTGTCATATATCAACAAGAATAACAAAAAAATAGTTGGTATAATAATTTTTCCATCACTATAAGTTTCTGTATTCCCCAAGATAGACTTTCTGGAAAACAAAAGATGTGCCAAATGTCTTTTGGCATAAACAATGATGTCATAGGGATAAGTAAACCAGGAATCTCAAGTACCAAGGACATTCACTTGCCTTTTCTACATTCAGTTTAGTCAGATTTCATAGAGCACTTATAACTGAGCAGACCCAGTGGTAGGCAATGTGAGGATACACAAAGATCAATATGAGATGGTTTTGCCCTCAAAGGCCCACATATTTATGAACATCCTGAAAGTGATAAAGAGAATAGACTAGATTAAATGGATCATAAATCAAGATAATGGCATCAGTCCTGGAGCAAACACAATCCGATGATTGACCTCTGTTAACACACCGTGATGCTGTTCTGTATTCATCTTTTCTCAACACTGAAAGAAGACCAATCAAATGTTATCTTTAAACTTCTTGAAAATGTTTGGTTTTTTTTTTATCATTCTAACAATGAAAGTTTTAACAAAATATAGATTTAAAAGAAAAAATATGCAAACTTGTAGGTGATTTAGGCATTAATTATATAATACCCATTCATCTTGTATAGTAAAAAATAAAATACTTGCCTTTCTACTGAGGCAGACTCCTAGCTGGTCTGCTACCTGGAAGACAATGTATCCTGACCGATCCTAGAGGAACCACTCTAGGAGTACTCAGAGCATCGGGTAAGAACTCTCCCCAACAACCTTACACCCCAGAGCTCCAGCTGGGTGCCTGGGGCACTCAGGAACCAACACCCACCCAAACCGTGCCCTTCAGAATACCACTCCCCTTCTGCCCCTCATTGGTCCTTTCTGCTGGGCAGACTCCTAGCTGGTCTGTTCCCCTGAAGACATTTTATACTGACCCATGCCTTAAAATTTACTGCAGTTAAAAATTAGAGCAATTGAGGAAGCTGGATCCTCAGGAGCTCTAACACTCCAGGATCATAGGATTTCAGGATACCAGAGACAGCCTGAGTCAGAGGAGCTCTTCCACTCAGGAGCTCAGGATCACAGAGACAACTGGACTCCGAGGAGATCTGACACAAACAAGGTAACAGGGCAGACAAGCTCTAGTCAGAGACAGTGAGTGCAGGTAGCACTAGAGATAACCTGATGATGAAGGCAAGCACAAGAACAAAAGCAACAGAAACCAAGGTTACCTGGCATCATCAGAACCCAGTTCTCCCACCATAGCAAGTCCTAGACACCTCATCTCACTAGAAAAGCAGGATTCATATTTAAAATCACATCTCATAATCATGATAGAGGACTTTAAGAAGGGCATAAATAATGCCCTTAAAAAAAAAAAACAGAACACAGGTAAACAGGTAGAAGCCCTTAAAGAGAAAACACAAAGACTTCTTAAAAATTACAAGAAAACACAACCAAACAGGTGAAGGAATTAAATAAAAACATTCAGGATCTAAAAATGGAAATAGAAGCAATAAAGAAATCACAAACAGAGACAACCCTGGAGATAGAAAACATAGGAAAGAGATCAGGAGTCATAGACTCAAGCATCACCAACAGAATACAAGAGATAGAAGAGAGAATATCATGAGCAGAAGACATCATGGAAAACATTGAGACAAATGTCAAATAAAATTCAAAATACAAAAAGCTCCTAACCCAAAGCATCCAGGAAATCCAGGACACAATGAGAAGACTAAACCTAAGGATAATAGGTATAGATGAGAGTGAAGATTCCCAAATTAAAGGGCCAGTAAATATCTTCAACAGAATTATAGAGGAAAATTTCCCTAACCTAAAGAAAGAGATGTACATGAACATATAAGAAGCCTACAGAACTCCAAATAGACAAGACCAGAAAAGATATTCCTACGGTCACATAATAAAACATCAAATGCCCCCCCCCCAAAAAAAAGAAAAATTATTAAAAGCAATAAGGGAAAAAGGGCAAGTAACATATAAAGGTAGACCTATAAGAATTACATCAGTTGTCTCACCAGAAACTATAAAAGCCTGAAGATCCTGGAGTGATATCATACAGACCCTAAGAGGGAACAAATGACAGCCCAGGCTACTATACCCAGCAAAACTCTCAAATCCCATAAATGGAAAAACCAGGATATTCCATGACAAAACCAGGAGCTGGTTCTTTCGGAAGATCACCAAGATAGGTAAACCCTTAGCCAGGCTAACCAGAGGGTACAGAGACAATATCCAAATTAATAAAATCAGAACTGAAAAGGGAGACATAACAACAGAAACAAGGAATTGAAAAACTCATCAGATAGTACCACAAAAGCCTATACTCAACAAAACTGAAAAATCTAGATGAAATGGACAATTTTCTAGACAGATACCAGGTACCAAAGTTAAACTAGGAGCAGATAAACCATCTAAATAGTCCCATAACCCCTAAAGAAATAGCAGCAGTCATTAACAGTCTCCCCACCAAAAAAAAAAAAAAAAAAGGGCCAGGACCAGATGGCTTTAGTGCAGAATTCTATCAGACCTTCAAGGTAGAACTAATACCAATTCTCTTCCAACTATTCCACTAAATAGAAACAGAAGAAACACTACCCAAACTGTTCTATGAAGCCACAGTTATTCTCTTAGCTAAACCACACAAAGACACAACAAAAAAAGAGAACTTCAGACCAATATCCCTTATGAATATCTATGCAAAAATACTCAATAAAATTCTTGCAATCCGAATCCAAGAACACATCAAAACATCATTTATCATGACCAAGTAAGCTTTATTCCAGGAATGCAGGGATGGTTCAATATACGGAAATCCATCAATACAAACAACTATATAAACAAACACAAACAAACAAAAACCCATATGATCATCTCACTAGATACTGAGAAAGCATTTGACAAAATTCAACATCCCTTCATGGTAAAAGTCTTTCAAAGATGAGGAATTCAAGGCCCATACCTAAACATAGTAAAATCAATATACAGCAAGCCAGTAGCCAATATCAAACTAAATGGAGAGAAACTTGAAGCAATCAGGGACTAGATAAGGCTACCTACTCTCACCTTATCTGTTCTATATAGTACTGGAAGTCCTAGCCAGAGCAATTAGACAACAAAAAGAAGTCAAAGAGATGAAAATAGGAAAGGAGAAAATCAAAATATCACTATTTGTAGATGATATGATAGTATAGTTACATGACCCCAAAGAGTCCACCAGAGAGTTCCTCATCCTGCTAAATAACTTGAGGAAAGTGGCTGGATATAAAATTAATTTGAACAAATAAGTAGCCTTCCTCTACTCAAAGGATAAACAGGGTCAGAAAGAAATTAAGGAAATGACATCCTTCACAGTAGTTACAAATAATATAAAAAACCATGGTGTGAATCTAACCAAGCAAGTGAAAGATTTGTATGGCAAAAACTTCAAGCCACTGAAGAAAGAAATCAAAGATCTCAGAAGATGGAAAAACCTCCCCTCCTCATGGATTGGCAGGATTAATATAGTAAACATGGCCATTTTGCCAAAAGCCAGCTACAGATTCAGTGCAATTCCATCAAAATTCAAACTCAAATCTTCATAGAGACAATAAGAGCAATTTGAAAATTCATTTGGAATAACAAAAAACTCAGAATAGCAAAAACTATTCTCAACAACAAAAGAACTTCTGGGGGAATCACCATCCCTGACCTCAAGCTGTACTATAGAGCAATAATGATTAAAAAAGGAAAACAAAACAACAACAACAAGCACAAAAAAAGAAAACTATGTGGTATTGGTACAGAGACAGGCAGGAAGATCAATGGAATGGAATTGAAGACAAAGAAATGAACTCACACACTTATGGTCACTTGATTTTGACAACGGAGCTAAAACAGTCCAGTGGAAAAAGGACAGTATTTTCAACAAATGGTGCTGGTTCAACTGGAGGACCACATGTAGAAGAATGCCAATTGATCCATTCTTATCTCCTTGTACAAATCTCAAGCCCAAGTAGATAAAGGATCGAAACATAAAACCAGATACACAGAAACTAATAGAAGAGAAGATGGGGATGAATCTCAAATACTTGGGCACAGAGGAAAGTTCCTAAACAGAACACCAATGGCTTATTCTCTAAGATCAAGAATTGATGAATGGGACCTCATAAAATTGCAACACTTCTGTAAGGCAAAGGGCACTGTCAATAGGACAAAACTGCAACCAACAGATTGAGAAAAGATCTTTACCAATCCCACATCTGATGGATGGCTAATATCCAATATATACAAAGAACTTAAGAAATTAGACTCCAGACAACCAAATAACTCTATTAAAAAATTGGATACAGAGCAAAACAAAGAATTCTCAACTGAGGAAACTTGAATGACCAAGAAACACCGAAAGAAATGTTCAACATCCTTAGTCATCAGGGAAATGCAAATCAAAACAACCCTGAGATTCCACCTCATACCAATCAGAATGCCTAAGATCAAAAACTCTGGTGATAGCAGATGCTGTTGAGGATCTGGAGAAAAATGAACACTCCTGAATTGTTGGTGGGATTTCAAGCTGGTACAACCACTCTGGAAATCAATCTGGCTGTTTCTCAGAAAATTGGTCATAGCATTACATGAGGATGCAGCTATACAAATCTTGGGCATATACCCAGAAGATGCTCTAACATAGAACAAGGACATATGCTCCACTATGTACATAGCAGCCTTATTTATAATAGGCAGAAGCTGGAAAGAATCCAAATGTATCCTCAACAGAGGAATGGATACAGAAAATGTGATACATTTACACAATGGAGTATTACTGAGCTATTAAAAATATGAAATTCTTAGGTAAATGGATGGAACTAGAAAATATCATCCTGAATGAGGTAACCCAATCACAAAAGAACACACATGGTATGCACTCACTGAAATTGGATATTAGCCCAACAGCTCACAATACCCAAGATACAAGTCACAGATCACATGAAGCTCATGAAGAAGGAAGATCAAAGTATGTGTGTTTCGGTCCTTCTTAGAAGGAGTAACAAAATACTCATGGAAGCAAAGATGGAGACAGAGTGTGGAACAGAAACTGAAGGAGGGGCTGTCTGGAGACTGTTCCACCTGGGTATTCATCTCATGTGCAGTCACCAAAGGTTGATGCTGATGTGGATGTCAGGAAGTGCATGCTGACAGGAGCCTGATATAGCTGTCTCCTCATAGGTCTGCCAGAGCCTGACACATACAGAGGTGGATGCTCACAGCTAACCATTGAACTGATCATGGACTTTTCAATGGAGGAGTTAGAGATAAGACTGAAGGAGCTGAAAGAGTTTTCGGCCCCATGAGGAAAGCAACAATACCAACCAACCAGAACGCCCAGGATCTAAACTACCAGCCTGAGAGCACATAGGGAGAGATCCATGGCTCCAGCTGTATATGTAGGGGGTGGATGGTCTTGTAGGGTATAGGTGGGAGAGGAGATCCTTGGTCTCATGATGGCTAGATGCTCCAGTGTCGGGGAATTCGAGGGAGGGGAGGTGGGAATGGGTGGATGGGTGGTGGCATATCTTCATAGAAATAGGAGGAGGAGGGATGGGATAGAGAGTTTCTTGGTTGGGGGGAAATGGGGAAAGAGGATAACATCTACAATGTAAATAAAATATTTAATAAAATGTGAGAAAAAAACAAAAAGCAAAACAAAAATACTTGAAATAATTATTTTTTTTCATCTCAAATCAGCTAATTCTTTTTTCTCAACCTTGTTTTGGTTTGGAATAATTGTTTTTCTGGGACTACCAAACGTAATGAAGAGATCAAATGATTTGTAAACAATGAGCTTCAGGTGTGTTTAATCTTATTTACAAATAAATAAGAATATACTATGTGTAGTACAGTACTCAAGAATGTTCCATATGGGATACCTAGCAGATGTCTTTCTCTTCCTTTCTCTCAATTTCTATACCCTCTTTTCTTCTTTCTGTTCTGCCTCTCTCCCTTTCTATTAGCAGGAGCATGCACACACACACACACACACACACATGCACATACACACACACACAGAGACACACAGACACACACACATACATACATACATACACACACACACACACATACACACACACACACACACTAACAAGATTGAAAAGCCATTTCTAGAGGAAAGTTATTCATACTGAACTGAGAAGTCCTAGGCCAGTTCAAACAGGACTTTCCTGGTCTCAGAATATATCATCAGAAATCTGCCTACATACTTTCTGCTCACTGACTACACATTATCCTTAATCCCTATTTCCAAAGTTTAATAAGCTCTATTATGCAACAATATGCTTTATGGGAAGTTTATAGCATCACTTCTCTCAAGACTTTATCATGACTGGCATAAGATTTCTCCTTACCATGATTAGTTAATTAACCAACTGCCGTGTGGTTCAGTATTTATCATTAACATTGGCAAGGGGGAATCTAGGGCTTCTAGACAAGAACATGGTTCTTTTAGATGGACTCAAATGGAGATAATAACTTTTGTCTATAGATATAACCTATCCTGAACTGGCAACTGAAGAGAGTGCTTTGTGACTATCCTATGAAGTCAGTAGCTTCATAGAAAAGTTGAGTAGGAATTTCTGCACAACAAACCAGAATTCACTTGAACTTCTCAATAGATAAGATGATGTATTTGCTCTCAAGCCATCTTTATTTGGGTTTTCTGTTCACTGTAGCTAAAACTTTTGTTAGTCATATGCCTGTCATGAGCAATACTGTGCTATAACTTTGAATTTTGACTATCTATATGAATACAGGCATAAGTACCACACTAACAACACTGAAGCCTATAAAGCCCTTAATAGGTATTGCTGGATGTTGACATGTGGCTTGTGGTAGAGGTAACAAGTACCTGTGTACATAATTAACATTAAAAAGATTGTGCCTCCCAAAAGTGATTACTTCTGCATTTTATATCAAAAGAGTAGAACATGAATTCCAGTCCACATTGTTTTCCTGACCACAAAGCCACAGTGTTTTTGAGTGCTTGTCAGTGCAGTGTAAACAGCTCAACACTTAAGAGTCAGGAGGATAAAGTTTAAATCCCAGCTCTGCCACTTGATAGCTATGTGACCTTATGCATTTTGCTTCACCCTCTCTAAGTTTTGATTTTCAAATGTCAGATAAAGATGATAATAATCTTTGCCCACCCCATCAAGTCAAATTAAAAAATGACTTGAAATTGCAATGATTGCCATTGTTATTTGTAGAAAATATTGCTTTTCCAAAAGACTCAGGCTGAAATTCTAAAATTCTATCACTCTTACAGGGTTGACAACAAATAGCAAATCTAGGGTCCAAACTATGCTAATAATAGTCCCTAGGTCACAGTTCCCTATGCATACTAGCATCCTTGTTTGTGGCTATAGATGCCACTCGACCTCCAGTCCCAAGGAGTCAGTCTTTGTGTATCAACAGAATCAGTTCATGAGTTGAAGTATTTTAGTAATTTCTAGGCTAAACTAGTATTTTCCATTCTCATCTATCGTCTTACTCTAATTTTTTTATGTTGTAACATTACCACCAAGAATAAAACCCTACACTTCTTAGACTCCTTTAGAGCTAGATACAACCAACTGTATGATCAAGTTCTAATCAATGTGTTGCAAGAAGTTGATATATGGAATCTCAAGAGAGGATTTAGGGGACAATTGAATCACTTTTTGTGATGCTTTTTAAGCACTCTGTCTTTCCTCTTATCACCAAATGCTTTATAAAGGGAACAGCAGAATAACTAGACACTATACATGCCCATAAAGTAGTCTGGGGCTAAATTTAATGCCTTAGACTCACAGAGAAAGATACAATCCTATATTTCTTGACTAAATCTTGCTGTCATTATGCTAGCCATGAAACTATCTATTTTCAGTTTTCTCTTCATGATAGAGAAAAAAAAGTTTAATTTAAGCAATATTTTTTATTTCCCTATTATTCACAGCTAAAACTGTTTCTTCGTTTACACATTTTCTACCTCATTCTGCTTTCCTTTTGGAAAAGAAAAATAAGTGATTGCATGTAAAGAAGAACATATACTAATATTCTAATCAAAGCATCCAAAACAACATTCAGACTTTTGTTCTAAAAATGTTCAAATATATCTCATCTAGATTCTGCATTATTTCCATAGTATAAGACATAGATTTAGCAATTACACACAGTAACAATAAAATAACTTAAACAAGAGGAAAATAAATATCTAATCCACATCCTTACTTACATGTGTACAAATGTATTTATGCATAAAATTATACATGAATATACACAAATCTAAAAAAAAATATTACAGTTTCCTCAGTGCATATCATGTCAATTACTTTGTATTGAGGAAACAGAAAATGTCTTCATCATTATCTAATATTGCCATTTTGAGGCTCAGTGAATCATTAACTATGATATACAATAAGGAATAGATCAGGGAGTCTAAAATGTCTGTCATTGGCCATCAGCTGTGGGCTTTCCACAAAATGGTGGAAAACATATTAGTTGCAATTTTATTAGGCCAGCTAACAAGACATCCCAATAAACACTGGAAGAATACACAGCACATTGGGATGATGGGTTCCATTGGAAGGTAGGGAGTTTGCATACTTGATGATTATTCAAAAAGAGAGTTGAAGAACAAGAAATGCATGAGTCATGACACACAAAACAGATGGTTTAAAAGGTTCAATATTTGTTATTTCAGAAGGTTTAATAAGGTTTTAAACAAACTTAGCATAACAATAAACCTATGTCTTATGGTGTTTGTCATCTTCAGTCCCTGCAGTATCCTCATAATTGCTTCAGTCTCTATTCTCTGAAAATATGACCTGGAAGTCATTGTTTTTAAATTATCCTTAGATTGACTTTATGAAATGTTAAGTAATTACTTTGTTTATGACCTTTCTGTGGATTTCTTATTATCCATATTCTAAAATAACTTTATAAAAGTTATGAGATAATTAGTTAAGATTATTTCCCAGGGCTGTTCATGGTTACCATTGGAGCAAAAGCTGTTATTCATTCTGGCTAACTTTGGTCCAGGCATTTCACATGGATTACATAATTTATTTTTTGAATCAACACCATAGACTAAATAATACTTCCATTCTGATTGGAAAAGGAGGAAAACAAGTCATAGGAAGAATAAGTATCTTATCACATTTAAGAAGAAAAAAGTGGTAGATCAGGACTTTCTATAGAAACAATGATGCTTGGAAGAAATCTTGAAAATAGAGTAAGTATAACAATCGAAAGACAGTTCAGCTGTACAAGCCATCCTCAAATCTCATTAGCATAATATAACTATGTATTATATATAAATAATTCATATTATATACATAACATATATATATATATATATGCTTTTTCCTCTCATTGTTCATTGACACTCTTCTTTATCGAAACCTCATCTCCTTCTTACCTACAAGAAACATTTCTATTTTTATGAATTATACTTTTTTTTATTTCTATGCTTATTATACTTTGGATGCTCTTTTTTTAATTTATTTTTTATTGGATATTTTATTTACATTTCATATATTATCCCCTTAACCCATCCCCTCACCTCTCCTTCTGCTTCTCTGCAGATGTACCCCTACCTACCCCCTCCACTCCCACCTCCAACCCTCAAATTCCCACCCACTAGGACATCGAGCCTTCATGAGATGAAGGATCTCTTCTACCACCTATGTTCAACAGGGGCCTCCACCCTTACATATACAGATGAAGCCATGGATCCCTCCCTAAGTGCTCCAAGGCTGGTGGTTTAGACCCTGGGAGGTCTGGTTGGTTGCTATTGCTGCTCTCCTCATGGGGCCGCAAACCCCTAGGCTGCAACAGTCTTGACTCTAACTCCTCCATTGGGAACCCCATGATCAGTTCAATGGCTAGCTGTGAGCACCTGCCTCTGAATAATATGTCAGACTCTTGCAGACCTCTAAGGAGACATCTATATCAGGCTCTTATCAGCATGCATTTCCTGACATCCACATCAGCATCTACCTTTGGTGACTGCACATGGGATAGATACCCAGGTAGAATGGTCTCCAGACAGCCCCTCCTTCAATTTCTGTCCCTCACTTTCTCTCCATATTTTCTCCCTTGAATATTTTGTTGCTCCTTCTAAGAAGGACCAGAGCACCCCCACTTGGTCTTCCTTCTTCATGAGCTTCATGTGGCCTGTGAGTTGAATCTTGTGTATTTCAAGGTTCTGGGCTAATATCCAATAATCAGTGAGTGAATACCATGTGTGGTCTTTTGTGATTGGCTTACCTCACTCAGAATGATATTTTCTAGTTCCATCCATTTACCTAGGAATTTTTCGAATTCATTGTTTTTAATAGCTGAATAATAATCCATTGTGTAAATGTATCACAGTTTTTGTAGCCATTCCTCAGCTGAAGGACATCTGGGTTCTTTCCAGCTTCTGGTTATTATAAATAAGGCTGCTATGAACACAGTTGAGCATATGTCCTTGTTCTATGTTAGAGCATCTTCTGGGTATATGCCCAGGAGTGGTATAGCTGGATCCTCAGGTAAAGCTATGTCCAATTTTCTGAGGACCCGGCACACTGATTTCCAAAATGGTGGCACCATCTTGCAGAACCACCAACAATGGAGGAGTATTCCTCTTTCTCCACACTCTCGCCAGTATCTACTATCACCTGAGTTTTTAATCTTAGCCATTCTGACTGGAGTGAGATGGAATCTCAGGGTTGTTTTCATTTCCATTTCCCTGATAACTAAGGATACTGAACATTTTTTTAGGTGCTTCTCAGCCATTCAAGTTTCCTCATTTGAAAATTCTTTGTTAAGCTCTATACCCCATTTTCAATAAGGTTATTTGGTTGTCTGGAGTCTAATTTCTTGAGTTCTTTGTATATATTGGATACTAGCCCTGTATTAGATGTAAAGATCTTTTCCCAATTTGTTGGTTGTCATTTTGTCCTATTGACAGTGTCCTTTGCCTTATAGAAACTTTGCAATTTTATGAAGTCCCATTTGTCAATTCTTGATCTTAGAGCATACGCCATTGGTGCTCTGTTCAGGAACTTTTCCCCTGTGCCCAAGAATTCAAGGTTCTTCCCCACCTTCTCTTCTATTAGTTTCAGTGTATCTGGTTTTATCTGGAGGTCCTTTATCCACTTAGACTTGAGCTTTGTACATGGAGATAAGAATGGATCAATTTGCATTCTTCTACATGTTGTTCTCCAGTTGAACCATCACCATTTGTTGAAAATGCTGTCCTTTTTCCACTGGACAGTTTTAGCTCCTTTGTCAAAGATTAAGTGACCATAGGTGTGTGGGTTCATTTCTTGGTCTTCAATTCTATTCCATTGATCTTCCTGTCTGTCTCTGTACCAATAAAATGCAGTTTTTATACATTTCTGGGTCTTCAATTCTATTACACTGATCTTCCTGCCTGTCCCTGTACCAATACCAAGTAGTTTTTTTATTACTATTGCTCTGTAGTACATCTTGAGATCAGGGGTGGTGATTCCTCCAGAAGTTCTTTTATTGTTGAGAATAGTTTCACTATCCTGGGTTTTTTGTTATTCCAAATGAATTTGAGAATTTCCTTTTCTAACTCTGTGAAGAATTGAGCTGGGATTTTAATGGGGATTACACTGAATCTGTAGATTGCTTTTGGGAAGATGGCCATTTTTGTTATATTAATCCTGCCAATCCATGAGCATGGGAGATCTTTCTATCTTCTGAGATCTTCTTTGATTTCTTTCTTCAGAGACTTGAAGTTCTTGTCATACATGTCTTTCATGCGCTTGGTTAGATTCACGCCAAGGTATTTTATATTATTTGTGACTATTGTGAAGGGTGTCATTTCCCTAATTTCTTTTTCAGTCTGTTTATCTTTCATGTAGAGGAAGGCTACTGATTTGTTTGAGTTGATTTTATAACTAGCCACTTTGCTGAATTTGTTTATCAGGTTTAGTAGTTCTCTGGTGGAAGTTTTGGGGTCACTAAAGTATTCTATCATATCATCTGCAAGTAGTGATATTTTGACTTCTTCCTTTCCTATTTGCATCCCTTTGACTTCTTGTTGTTGTCTAATTTCTCTGACTAGGACTTCCAGTACTATATTGAATAGGTAGGAGGAGAGTGGGCAGCCTTGTCTAGTCCCTGATCTTAGTAGAATTGCTTCAAGTTTCTCTCCATTTAGTTTGATGTTGGCTACTGGTTTGCTGTAAATTGCTTTTACTACGTTTAGGTATGTGTATTGAATTCCTGATCTTTCCAAGACTTTTATCATGAAGGGGTGTTGAATTTTGACAAATGCTTTCTCAGCATCTAATGAGATGATCATGTGGTATTTTTCTTTGAGTTTGTTTATATAGTGGATTACATTGATGGATTTCTGAATATTGAACTATCCCTGCATTCCTGGGATAAATCCTACTTGATCATGATGGATGATTGCTTTGATGTGTTCTTGGATTCTGTTGGTAAAATTTCATTGAGTATTTTTGCATCGATGTTCATAAGGGAGATTGGTCTGAAGTTCTCTTTCTTTTTTGGGTCTTTGTGAGGTTTGGGTATAAGTGTAATTGTAGCTTCATAGAACGAATTGGGTAGTGTTCCTTCTGTTTCTATTTTATGGATTAGTTTGAAGAGAATTGGTATTAGGTCTTCGTTGAAGGTCTGATAGAATTCTGCACTAAAACCATCTGGTCCTGGGCATTTGTTAGTGGGAAGACTTTTAATGACTGCTGCTATTTCCTTAGGGGTTATGGGACTGTTTAGATGGTTTATCTGCTCCTGATTTAACTTTGGTACCTGGTATCTGTCTAGGAAGTTGTCCATTTCATCCAAGTTTACCAGTTTTGTTGAGAATAGGCCTTTGTAGTAGGATCTAATGATTTTTTGGATTTCCTCAGTTTCTGCTGTTATGACTTCCTTTTCAGTTCTGATTTTATTAATTTGGATGCTGTCTCTGTGGCCTCTGGTTAATCTGGCTAAGGGTTTATCTATCTTATTGATTTTCTCAAAGAACTAGCCCCTGGTTTTGTTGATATTTTGTACTTTTCTTTCTATTTCCATTTGGTTGATTTCAGCCCTGAGCCTGATTATTTCCTGCCTTCTACTCCTCTTGGGTGTATTTACTTCTTTTTGTTCTAGAGCTTTTAGTTGTCCTGTCAAGTTGTTACTGTATGCTCTCTCCAGTTTCTTTTTGTAGGCACTTAGAGCTATGAGTTTGCCTCTTAGCACTGCCTTCATGGAGTCCCACAAGTTTTGGTATGATGTGTCCTCATTTTCATTAAATTCTAAAAAGTCTTTAATTTCTTTCTTTATTTCTTCCTTGACCAAGTCATCATTGATTAGAGAGTTGTTCAGTTTCCATGTGCAAGGGGTTTTCCATTGGTTTTGTCATTATTAAAGACCAGCCTTAGCCTGTGGTGATCTGATAAGGTGCAAGGGATTATTTCAATCTTTTTGTATCTGTGGAGGCCTGTTTTGTGACCAATTATATGGACTACTTTGGAGAAGGTACCATGAGGTGCTGATAAAAAGGTATATTCTTTTGTGTTAGGATGAAATGTTCTATACATATCTCTTAAATCCATTTGGTTCATAACTTCTGTTAATTTTAAAGTGTCTCAGTTTAGCTTCTATTTCCATGATCTGCCCATTGCTGAGAGTGGGGTGTTGAAATCCCCCACTATTATTGTGTGAGGTGTAATATGTGTTTTGAGCTTTAGTAAAGTTTCTTTTATGTATGTAGGTGCCTTTGCATTTGGAGCATAGATGTTCAGAGTTGAGAGATCACCTTGGAAGATTTTTCCTTTGATGAGTATGAAGTGTCCTTCCTTATCTTTTTTGATTACTTTTGTTTGAAAGTCGATTTTATTTGATATTAGAATGGCTACTCCAGCTTGTTTCTTGGGATCATTTGCTTTCAAAATTGTTTTCCATCCTTTAATTCTGAGGTATTGTCTGTCTTTGTCACTGAGGTGCGTTTCCTGTATGCAGCAAAATTCTGGGTCCTGTTTGTGTATCCAGTCCGATAGTCTGCATATTTTTGTTTGGGAATTGAGACCATTGATGTTAAGAGATATTAAGGAAAAATGATTTGGCCTTCCTGTTATTTTCATTATTAGAGGTAGACTTATGTTTGTATAGCTATCTGCTTTTGGGGTTGTTGTTGGAAGATTACTTCCTTGCTTTTTCTAGTTTGTAGTTTCCCTCCTTGTGTTGGCTTTTTCCATCAATTATCCTTTGCTGGGTTTGTGGGAAGACATTGTGCAAATTTGGTTTTGTCATGGAATATCTTGGTTTCACCATCTATAGTGATTGAGAGTTTTGCTGAGTATAGTAGTCTGGGCTGGCATTTGTGTTTTCTTAGGGTCTGTGTGATGTCAGTCTCTTCTGGCTTTTATAGTCTCTGGTGAGAAGTCTGGTATAATTCTTATAGGTCTGCATTTACATGTTACTTGACCTTTTTGCCTTACTGCTTTCAGCATTTTTTCTTTGTTTTGTGCATTTGATGTTTTGATTACTATGTGACGGGAGGTATTTCTTTTCTGGTCTAGTCTATTTGGTGTTCTGTAGGCTTCTTGTATGTTTATGGGCATCTCGTTCTTAGGGAACATCTCATTAGGGAAGTTTTCCTCAATAACTTTGTTGAAGATATTTACTGGCCCTTTAAGTTGGGAATCTTCACTCTCATCTATACCTATTATCCTTAGGTTTGGTTTTCTCATTGTGTCCTGGATATCCTGGATGTTTTGGGTTAGGAGTTTTTTGCATTTTGCATTTTCTTTGTGAGTTGTGTCAATGTTTTCCATGGTTTCTTCTGCACATGAGAGTCTCTCTTCTATCTCTTGTATTCGGTTGGTGATGCATGAGTCTATGACTCCTGATCTCTTTCCTAGGTTTTCTATCTCCATGGTTGTGTCCTCTTGAGATTTCTTTATTGTTTCTATTTCCATTTTCAGATCCTGAATGGTTTTGCTTAATTCCTTCAACTGTGTTTTCTTGCAGTTCTTTAAGGGATTTCTGTGTTTCCTCCTTAAGGGTTTCTACATGTTTACTTGTACTCTCCTGTACTTCTCTAAGGGGGTTACTTATGTCCTTCTTAAAATCCTCTATCATCATCATGAGAAGTGATTTTAATTCTGAATCCTGCTTTTCTGGTGTGGTGGGGTGTCCAGGGCTTACTATGGTGGGAGAACTGGGTACTGATGATGTCAAGTAACTTTGGTTTCTGTTGCTTATGTTCTTGCTCTTGCCTTTCTCAATCTGGTTAACTCTAGTGTTACCTGCCCTCACTGTATCTGACTGGAGTCTGTATTTCCAGTTATCTTGCTTGTGTTAGAACTCCTCAGAGTCCAGATGTCTCTGTGGTCTTATAATCCTGAGCTCCTGGGTGGAAGAATTCCTGGGACTCAGGCTACCTCTGGGATCTGGAAATCTTGCTGCTCTGGGTGCAGTGGTTCCTCTAGGATGCCTCAGGATAAGGTGTCTCCACAAGTGCAAGCCATCTAGGTTTCTGCTGCTCTGAATGCAGTGGCTCCTCTGCTGCTCTGAGTGCAGTTGCTCCTCTGCTGCTCTGAGTGTAATAGCTTCTCTAGGATGGCTCAGGATTCAGTATCTCCACAGGAGCATACCAGCTATGTGTCTGCCCCAGCCAAAAGGACCAGACAGGGACAGAAGGGAAGTGGAATTCCGGAAGGGCGGGGTTTGGGTGTCTGGTGGGTCCTGAGCATCCCTGGTTCCCAGTTTTAACTCTGGGGCATAAGGGAGTAAGATGGGGTTCTTACCCGCTGCTCTGAGTGGAGTCACTCCTCTAGGATGGCTCAGGATTCAGTATCTCCACAGGAGCAGACCAGCTATGTGTCTGCTCCAACCAAAAGCATGAATTATACTTCTTAGTAATTTGTGTATGTGGGTGTGTAAATTTGTGTGTATATGAATGTGTAAATGTGCTTATATGCATACCTAGGGAATGCAAGCAGAGGTCAGAGAACTTTTCCAGGAGTTAATTCTCATCTTTCACTTTCCTTGAGGCATTGTCTCTCTTTTTCTTTCTGCTGCTGTTCTGTGTACTTCATGCTAGCTTGCCAGAGTCTTCTGAGTGATTCTCCAGGCTCTCTCTCCCATCTCACCATAGAAAGATTGACATTACAGACGCATTCCACTCCAGTGGCTATTTATGTGGGTTTCAGGGATCACTCTCAAGTGCTCAGTGTTATAAGGTAAGTGTCTTCATCCTATAAGCCATCTTCACAGTCCTGTTTCATATTTTTCTAGATAATATTCCAAATTCCTCTAACAGAACCTAACAGCACTATGTCTCTTCAAACTTCTGGTCACACTTACTTGAATGCATTTTTAAACCAATGTACTCCAAAAATTCTTCTCTGAAACCAATACTTTAGTAGAAGCTAATACACTGAAACCGAAGCTATTCCACAATTTTTCCGAGTCATCAAAAATACATAAAATCCAAATGACTCACAAATACTTTCTGAAGTACTTTTATTATTTTGTTTATCCTACTGTCCAAAGGTGTGAGAGGATGGACTAATAAAACTTGATGAACCATATGAAACAAAGCAGTTGTTTCAAAATATTGCTGATTCTCCATTTTAATCAGACAGACCTTAACAGCCCATTTATAGATAGATATGGAGTTGTGTAAATGATCTCTTTTCTTTCCATGAGACCTAAACTCATTTGTAAGTACTCTGTTCTGTGTAGTCACTGACAAATTAATTGAAAAAGTGGTTAGAGTTTATAAATGATTCTGAAAAAAAGAATAAATGACTTAGATGCTATTTTCAGAAACCCCATTGTTAAAAATCTGCCTCTTTTCTTGTTTCTTCAACATCAATGAATGGTATCTTTTGATTTTTATCTGGTTGTCAGGGGAGAAAACAGAGTAGTGTTTGTTCATCTATCTTACTCACCACTTCTCATATTTAATTAATCACCAAGCTAACACAGTTTCTAATTCAATTTAACATTCTTTTTTAAAAACTCACAAAGCTAAACAATGTTTTTATCTGTATTATTATTACCCTAGACCAGGATTAAATCACTTCTTCAAAAACTAAAGATTTTAATAGCTCTTGGAAGTTTGCATTTCCTAACATATTGTCTCATTTGTAGTCATACATAGATCTAGGCAACTTATATTACAAGTCCTGCTCTTATAATAGACCTGTTTGACATGGCTGTAGGGCCACATGCCTAGAGCCTATTGCACACTCAAGCAAAGCATGCAATTCTCTGTTTCTGCTCTGTGCTTATAGCTTTTCCCTCTCTTCCTCAATGCTGTCTTTGAGCCACATGAAACTGTACTAAGCCCACAGTATTGAGGGTCCGGAAATGCCAGGTTTACAGATGGAGGACCATTGATAAAAAAAATGAAAGATACTCTGGGATCAGGAGGTCTTCATGAGCTGATGACTCCTGATAACAAGTTTATTAAGAAATAAAATATCTCACATACTGTTTACATGGCTAGATTGGGGCAGAGTCAGTATAAAGCCATAGCATAATGAAACAAAATTGGCAAAAGGCTAATAAAGTAATTTTACACAAGGGGAATACAGGATCTCGACAGTATGTCACAGATTGAGCATACAGAGGCCTTGAGAGGGTTATCTACAGCTCTTCAGGATCTAAGACTCTGACTTCTTTGACATCCTGGCCCCAGTCTTATACTTGTTCTTGCAAAATTTAATCTCTGGTCAAGGATTCGGAATTGATGCTCCCATTTGTCCTTTTATCGAGGTTTCTGAGGAAGTCTTAGATAAGTCTGATTTCCAACAGAAAATAGCTTTCACTTTCCCAATGTACTTTGTTTCTCTCTTGTCCAGGATTTTGTTTTTTCCTCCTAGATTCCTATGCCTTCACTTCTTCTTCTTTTTTTTTCTAACTCCTATTTACTCTTCAGATTTCAGTTTATCTCTCCTTTCCTTTCCAAGACTAAGTTAAGTACTTCTATTTTGAATTCTAACATTCTCCTTTTCTTCATTCCAGGAATTGCCAAATCACTTACACTTCATATTATTTCCTGGCATGATGTCCTTCACCAAAAATATTTGGTGTTTAAAGGCATAAACATCCTCTGTGTGTAAAGAAGGTGACACAGCCAATAAAGAGAATTTGACTATCCTTAGGATCGATGCGTTATGTTAATGGAAGATTTCTTAACAGTAAGGTATGGGCAAAGATAAAGTCAGAAACAAAACATAAATAGAAAAAAATATGTACTAGCAGATGAGTGAGCTAAAATCACACAGCTTGAGCATAAACTGTAGCAAAGTTGTTTCATTCAGCAGCCACTATAGCCATGAAGGGAGATGCATAGCACTGTAATTTTTCTTCAATTTTCATTCATTTCTTCATTTATTTATTCATTCCCCATTCAGATTCTAAAATCAAAACAATTCAAGAGTAAAAACAAAGACAACCTCCTAAAATTCAATATGAATTACCCTAGAGATATCTCACTTGGTGAGAGTCAGTAAGAAAGCCTGCTTTAAATGAAGCTTCTTGTACCTAATACTCAAGGCCATCCGTAGATCAAGCCTATCCTGTTATCAAAATGAGTTTCTCCTATGTACTACTATCTAGGAGGATGCCTAGACCTTGTAGATGTTGGCTGCTGTAGAGACAAACGTGGCTATGTGAAATGAATTGGCCTTGTGTTTACCAAACATCTGTAGTATAAATGTTCCTAGAGAATTTGCCACCAATATTTGCATTCTAAACTTTCAGGTTCAACTACCAGCTCATGAGTTACTTTTATTGGTTTACTTAATTTTTCTAGACTCCGAATTTTCTTGTTGGAAAAACAAGATAGTCATACATAAGCAATAAATTTTGGAGTTGGAGGGTGTATTAAGACATTTTATCTGATACTTGATAGATTTTGCTCTATAAAACATTTAAAATTTCCTTACAGCCATTTCCCCAAAATGGATTCATAAATGTTGCAGGATATTTGATCATCCTGTGAATTCCAAGATTGCGTCATTTACTGTAAAACCTTGTTTTTAGTTGTGGTGTGGCTCAGCCTTAGCACACCTTTATTTCAGGAGCTTTCTGATTGTATATTGTGAACAGGATTAAATAAAGTAAGCCATAGGTCAAGAGGCAGAGCAAGCAACCAACTGACAGAAAATAAACATAGAATTATTAAGAAAAAAACATAGATTAAGAGGAAGTAAAGAGGAAGAATAGAAAGATGCAGAGGAGTAAAAGAGAGGGACATTGAGTTTGAAGTATGTTGTTTCAGATGGTGTGGGGATGGGACATCTGCTCAGGAGAAAGATCAACTGTGTCATTTTCTGCCTCTCTGAGCTAACAGGCTTTCACCCCAGCATCTATCTTGTGAGTCTTTATTGCAAAAATGAAACAATTAAGAAAACAGCATAATGTAATATATTTTTCATAAGAATAAATTAAAGTGCAATAGAGATTTTTACTTCAAGACTCTTCAGAGCATTTGATATGCTGAAGTATGTGTGAATTCTTAGAAGCCAGCATGATTCCTATCTTGATATAGAGTCACATAGTCATGGTTAGTATTTCTGATGCAAAATGTTTTCTGGGACTCAAGTTAGGTGGAACACACCAAAGCTGGTTAAATATATTCCTCTTAGTAAGGATGGGGAGGACCAGAGCAAAGGATTTACTCAGTCTCCCTAAGTCCGAAAAAGAATTCTAATATTCCTTATTGCCAGTACATTCTCCAGTCATTTATGAAGAACTATCTCTCCTAAAGCCATTGGCTATTAGAAAGTCTCATGAGATGTGAGAGTAAAGTCTCAAGTATACAGTAGTGTCCATACTGAATCACTGAAACTAAAGAGTCTCTCACAAATATTTTTCTAAAACTGAACACTGGCAAAAACAGTCAGCACTTACTTGTTATCATGGGCCTTTTGCCTACTTTGTTGGCATGTAAAACATTGCTGGGGTCTATTTCTACCTATAGAAACTGCATAAGCACTGGTAGATATATTCCAAGAAACAGATCTGCTTTTAATTTGTTTTGCTGTCTGAGTTGACTTAACTTAGACTCCAGAATTTTCTTTAGACATTTTTTTTTTTTACTCTTGTAATTTGTTACTCAATGGTTACACTTGACTCCCTCTACCTACTGGGGGCAGGGGTGACTGGACTGACTACTAATTCAAAACACTTGCTAAACTTTGCTGTGAAGTGAACATGAATTGCAGCCCCTGTTAGACCAAGAGTCTCACAGTAAACCACCACCTCTATAAACCTGGGGGGGGAAAGGAACCCCCACAAGTTAAAGAGCAACATTTGAAATCTAATCAGATGTTCTGTCAATTTAGTGACTACTTATATGGTACTATCCAACTTCATAAGAATTTTATCATGTATTCTATTTTAAAGTGACATTTATATTAATTTGTAGCACTGGCAAAACTCAATTAAAAAGGAAAGAGCTTCTAAGTGAGATTCAATCATCCTCGCTTGTACCTTTCTTCTTGTTTTAGTTTCTTTAGGTCTATGGAGTACAATGTAGGTATCCTGTATTTTATGGCTAATATCCACTTTTAGTGAGTACATACTATCCAAGTCCTTTGGGACTGAGTTACCTGTCTCAGGATGACAAGTTCCATCCATTGGCCTGCAAAACTCATGATGTGTTTGTTTTTAATAGCTAAAGAGTATTCCATTGTGTAGATGTACCACATTTCATTTATCCATTCTTCAGTTGAGGGACATCTAGGTTGCTTCCAGTTTCTGTCTATTAAGAATAAATTTGCCATGAACATAGTTGAGTAAGTGTCCTTGTGGGATCGTGGGGCATCTGCTAAATATATGCTCAGGAATGGTATAGCTTGGTCTTGAGGTAGAGATAGTCCCAGTTTTCTGAGAAACTGCAAAATTGATTTCCAAAGTTTTACAAGTTTGTACTCCCACCAGCAATGGAGGAGTGTTACCCTTGCTTTTTATTTGGGTGAGCAAGGGGATGGGGAAGGGAATGTGGGGGTGTTTCAAGATCAGGTGTCAGGAGAGGCAGGGAGATAGCCAGATGGCCATGAAATGAATAGAAATCTGTCCTCTGAGACACTCTACCCAGCATCTGAGTCAGACACACACAGATCACAGCTAAACACTGGATGGGATGGTGCTTGGGGACTCTTATGGAATAATTGGGAGGACTGAGGACCCCGACGAGGATAGTAACTCCACTGGAAGATCACGCAACCAAAGGGCATACATGAGCTAGACCTAGCCCCCATCTCCACATATGCAGCACTTGTGCAGCTAGATCTTCATGTGAGTCGCTATCATCTGGAGAGAGGGCTATAACTGAAGCGGTTGCCTTTCTGTTAAATCAGCTCTCCTAACTCAGTTGTCTCGTCTGACCTCAGTGGTAGAAGAAGTGCTTAGCCCTACAGAGACTTGATGTTCCAGAGTGGGATACTTAGGGGGCAGTGGCACCTCCACTCTCTCAGAGCAGAAGGAGAGGGGGACAGGGAGAAACTTTGGGAGGAGGGACTGGGATGGGGACAGTGATCAGAATGTAAAATGAATTTAAAAATGACATAAGATCTTTTATCACGTTATTATTTTTCCTTGCTACTGTCTCTGGGTTTTCAACACACTAATAGGGATTCTTTTGTTTTATCTCATGTCTGGGACAGAATCTGTGAAGCCTCTTCAAGGCTAGTTCCTGCTGGCTTGTTAAACACAGCAGGGACCCTGACGTGAAGGATTTTCTGTAATTGGCTGTGAGGGCCAGGAAGTTCAGTTTTCTCATTCTTCTTGAGTCTCTCTTTATCTTGGGTGTCTTGTGAGTTTATAATCATTCTCTAGTTAAGCTCTGACTTCAAAAAGGTAATAAGAACACACAACTAAAAGTGCTAGGTCATCCCTGCCTCCTAATATTGATGACCTAATGTTCCATCTTTTCAGAAGTAAAAACTGCAGCTCCCAACATCTACAACCTGGAAGTGTTTCTATCTATTAGTACCATCCTACTGTTCACTGGGTCACGATTAGTATAAAGTAGATAAAATCTTTATTCATTAGACATTTTCCATTTTACATGCAAGGATACCGTGTCATCCAGGGGAAGGAACAGAGAGAGGAAGGGAAGGAATAAGGGATGGAGGGAGGGAAGAAGGGTTGGAGGGAAGAAGAGAGGGAGTGAGGGAGGAAGGGAAGGAGGGCATCAGAGACAGAAAGAGACAGTGACAGAGACAGAGAGACAGAGAGAGACCGAGGCTCATGATCACAGAACAAGAATAAGGCTGAATAAGGGCTGAAATTCAAGTCTAGCTCTGAATATAATGCTATTTTTTCTACTATGTAAATCAGGTAATATTTCTCAACAGTTTTTATCTACTGACCCATGCTTAGAATAATCAGCTCCCTGAACACTTTTTGGAGATTGTGTGTGTGTGCGTGTGTGTGTGTGTGTGTGTGTGTATTAACACAAATGATGGATGACATATGACCTATATGTTTACTTTTCTGTTTGAGTTTCAAGGCAGCTTCATTACTTATAGGTACACTGTGTTTCAGACAGATCCTAGTTTTGTGGACAAATTAGCCAGTTCTTTATGTCAACCTAACAACAGATATTTTTAAGAATTCATCATATCAATTCAGTCCTATCCTTTATCTGGAAGGGCTATATGACAAAAGGTCACATTTTAAGACAATATCTTCACTTAATCTATGGCATAACCCTTAGCCTATGGCAACATTCTTCATTGGTCAATATAGTCTTATTGGTTCCTTTAAAATCTGCTGCACATCCATTATATGAATAATAGTATAAAATACACAATAGAAACAGAATATGAACAGCAAAGTTGTTCCTTGAGAGGCTGATGACCTAAGGAGAAAACCCAGGCTTTCATCAAGTAACAAGAACCATTTAAATGTCATGAGAAAAATGGCAGAAAGAGAAGAACAGCCAAAGCTTACCAAAGCAACTACAAAAATGTTTCCTAGGCAAGATGACATGTCTAATGGAGATCAAGACAAAGAACCCTTAAGGAAACAACTTAGTAATCAGCCTTCAAGATGATTCAAAAATCTGATCCCATTTAGCTGATGAAGAGCCTGGAACTTTAGATGAAGTTTGGACAAGGTCACCTTGTTTGTGATGAACTTTCTTCTAAAGTACCCAGGTTCTCTTACTTCTCAGCAGAAAAGCAGTATCCTCCAAATGTGCCAGTAAGGTAAAATAAAGAATAAAATTCAGTCAAAACCCTCCAGGACCTAAGATTTATTAAAATCATAAGTAACCCTTGCTTAGTAAAAGAACCTGCCTCCCAACTCAGCTGTATTCCCATCAGCAAGCAGAAATTGTTGCAATCTAATGCATTTATATGTTTTGGTTTTCTTAATTTATTTCAGGCACCTCATTTTCCTGGAACAAGTGCTGTTATTTATGACACAGTGGCAAACACTTTACATTTATAGAGGTTATGAATTTTAGTAATGGTTTTGGTGGCAATTTAATCTGTCCTAACTATGAGGCATTTTACAATGACAATTAAATTATTATTAAAAAATAAACCTCAAATGACATCCTTATCACTTATCAACATATCAAAAGTTTCACTGAGTTGCATTCTGGGTGGATCATAAATATCCCGATGTAGTCTTAGTGAGCCTGTGCAATAAAGTTGAGTGAACTTAATTAACTTCTACAGTATATTTAAAAGAAAACTCCTCACACATTTTGATGTCGGGGAATGAAACATTATTTGAAAAGTGGGTTTATTACATTCCATGGTGCACACTGATATTTAATATTTAAAGACTCTTAAATTTGATGTACTATGCTGATAGCTAAAGGGTTTAGTCCTGCAGTGTGGGAGGGTAGAATAGTGAATTTCTCTTTCCATCTCTTTGAGGAGGGTTTTATTTTACTGGTCATGCCCCCATACTCTGATCTATTAAAATCTATGCTCAGAGAAGTGTCAAGGATGTTAATGTATACTTTATCAAATTAATTTTAATATAGGCTTGCTGAATAGCTAATTCTCAATCTGTGTTCTAAATTGTTACAAAACAACTCGAATCCAAATTAGCAAGTGTACTGCATCTATATCAAGAAACAGCATGTCAGCAAAGTTTCATTTGATACAAATAAAAAATGAAAGCCTTTTTTTTCTTCATAGAGAATCTAATAAAGAAAAAGAAAAAGTCAGTCTTATTCTACTTCCTGGTCCAAATGTATAAGGCACTGGCTGAAATAAAATTACTTGCTCCAGATCTGCATTTTGATAGTTAACTCAGACAGTAATGGAAGCTTCGATTTCAAAACTGAGACTTGACATCTGACTCAAATATTGTCTATCTTTTAATCCCAAGTGTCTGTGCAGTTAGATGTCAATGGTCAAATAATACTAGCAAATTATCTCTTGGCAGGTAAAGATAGAAGCCCTTTTACAAAATAATAATAGAAGGTACTCATCCAGTAGTCAATGGTAGAGTTTGCCTTCACTAAATCAATTTAAGCAAATTACCAAACACACCATACACACACACACACACAGAGAGAGAGAGAGAGAGAGAGAGAGAGAGAGAGAGAGAGAGAGAGAGAGAGAGAAACACAGCAGAGAGCTGAGCTGAATATTTTACTTTTTCAGGAATATCAGTGATTCAGAAAGGTTTTACTTACTTTTCTGAGTGGTTTACTCAAAATTTCCTTTAATGATTTCAAATATGTTTTGTATCCAGCTTTCTGACCAAAAGTCCTTCTGTTTGTATATGCTTACATTTTAGCATTTTTTGACATTATATAACACATGCATTTTACATTGATAATTTTATAACAAAGACCACATTTTAAGGTTTTTTTCAAGCACTAATTATTATCCTTGAAAAAATTCGCTTTCAACAATAACTTTTTTATAGGATATTTTATTTATTTAGATTTCAAATGTTATCCTCTTCACCAATTTTCCCTCTGCAACCCCTATCCCACACACCCTTACCCTACTTTTATGATGGTGCTTCCCCACCCACCCAACCACTCCTGCTTCACTGGCCTAGCATTCCTCTACACTGGGGTATCAAGCCTTCACAGGACCAAGGACCTCCCCTCACATTGATGCCAGATAAGATCCCTTCAGCTCCTTCAGCCCTTTCCTTATATCTTCCATTGGGGTCCTTGTGCTCAGCCCGATGGTTGGGTGTGGACATCAGCATCTGTATTGGTTAGTATCTGGCAAAGCCTCTCAGGAGAAAGCTGTATCAGGTTCCTGTCAACAAGCACCTATTGGCAATTGCAATAGTGTCTGGGTTTGGTGTCTGCATGTAGGATGGATCCCCAGGTGGGGCAGTCTCTGGATGGCCTTTCCTTCAATCTCTGCTTCACTATTTGTCCCTGTATTTCCTTTAGACAGGAGAAAGTCTGGGTTAAAATTTTGGTAATGGGTGGGTGGCCCTATCCATCAACGGGTACGGGGGGGAGCATGTCTAACCTCTGGATATGATATTTACAGGTTCTCTCTCCTTTTTGTGGGGCATTCCAGCTAATGTCATCCCCTGTGGTTCTGGGAGGATCTTGCTTTCCTGGCATCTGGGACTTTCTGGTTGCCACCCCTAGTTCCCCGTTCCCCATTGGTACACACCTCTGTTCAATTTCCACCCTCTGTACATCTCCTCCATCTCCTGCCATACTGATTCTACCCCTCTCCCTCTTCTCTTCCTCCCAAGTCCCGCCTACACTCTATTTCCCTTGATTCTTTTGTTCCCCCTTCTAGGTTGGACTGAAGCATCCACTCTTTTGGTCTTTTGGTCTTCCTTCCTCTTTAGCTTCATGTGGTCCATGAGTTGTATCGTGGATATTCCACACTCTATGCCTAATATCCACTTATCAGTGAGTTCATACCATGTGTGTTCTTTTGCAACTGAGTCACCTCACTCAGAATGATATTTTCAAGATCCACCCATTTGCCTTTAAACAATAACTTAACGATATGAATTATACTTTCCTGGTTTGTGAAATAGCATCATTTAACTGGGTCATATATCAAGTACCTAGTTCAAGCTTTAATAGCAAGGGGTAAAAGGCTACAGGTTTTTAAGTCCCAACCTTATTTGCTTGCAAAGATGTAAAAACAACCACATATCAGGTGCTCTTAACCTAACTTTAGTGCTAAGAAAAATAGCCAAAATTAATGTTCTTATCAATTATGTCTACTATTGTTCCCTTAGTTAGTTTGAGTAGTTACAGAAGACATAGTAGTAGGGCTTTATCCTTTGCTTAGCAAATTTTAATTATCTGTTACTCTTCTTCTAAGTGTGGAGCCTTATAATGACTCTAAGGTCAGTCCTAAAAATATACATTCAGGTGACATTGAGCACACTCAGCAGGTGGTATTTACATATTAATATTCTAGTATGATACATTTCTCAATGTGTGTTTTCTGTCTCCTTTACCAAATGAAAAGGCATCTATCTCTGGCTCTGTTTGTCTAGTGAGGAGTAGCTCTAAGTAGAGGTTTGGAGGTCGCCGGGTAGATATGAGAGCCAACATGACTCCAATGCCAAACTTATGATTCTTCCTCCCTTTCTTCAGCCTGTGTTTCCATTTCCAGATCTGAAGCACACTTTCAGTACCACGATATGTTCTTATAGTTTTAAGAACTAGATACATTCCCTTAATTATACCAATTCTTAGAAATTCTATTCTGAGTCCATAACTGTCCAATTCTGTGTGCAGAATCACATTTACATTAAATGCAACCAGACTCTGAAAAGGAAAAAAGAGTAGATAAAAGAAATATGAAGATTTTTCCAGATCATGTTTAAGATGGAAATTCAGTTTCTGTCTAATTTATCACTGACCAGGAAATCCATGATGAACAACTACAAAACATGCCCATTAGATCTATTATGAAAGCAGCCACCCTTATGAACATCTTAAATATCTATCAAGATTTGAAACATGAATACTTGAGAAGGACAGGGACATGGTGGGGCAGGACCAGGAGGGGAGGGAAAGAAAGGAGAGAAGAGGTAGGAGAGGAGGAGAACAGGGAGAAGAGAGGAGAAATGAGATTAATGCTCAGTGGTACTTTACTCTTACAGACTTCTGTCTATTTAAAGGGTATATTGGTGGCTGAAAGTCTAATCATAAAGCTGTGGTTCAGAGAACAAGGACTGAGTAGAGGAATGTGGCAGTAATGAGGTAATTAGAGTTTGAGGTCAAACACCACAAGAAAGAGGGCATTTCTCTTGAAGTTTTTAAAAGACTCCACTCAAAAATAAGGATGAGCAAAAATATAAGAAGTATTCAAAATTACTAGTTTCAAATCAGTACAATATCACTTGACTTTTAATATCAACCCTTAATCCATTAAAGGAGAATATTCTTTGTCTACAAGGTTAGTAAATCCAAGAATGGATAGTTTCAGCAGAGAACTAAACATCAGAATAGGTGATAAAATAGAAATTCTGTAGTATAAATATGTGATAATTAAAACTGGAATACATTGGATGTATTGTTTTTAGAGAGAGCACAAGAAAAATTTAAAATTGCAATGGTAAGTCAGAAGAAAATAGCTAACCTTAGCCACAAACAGATATAAGACTACAAGGCATAAAAAAAGATAAGACTCAATGAGAAATTTTGAAAGGCATTTAGAACAAACAAACCAGAAATATATACATATAGGCTTCTGGAAAGAAAGAATAGAATAGAAAGAACAGCCAGAAATAACACTTGAAGAAATAATTCTAAAGAACATTCTGATAGATGACACCAAGTCACACAGTGGTGAATCACTGTAAAGCTCTTCAGCACAGACACAAGAAAGCTACCTTTATATAAGAAACACAGAACAGTAGAGAAATAAAAGAAACTGAAGAGGAAAATGAGTTTATCTTCAAAGACATGACAGTAGGCATTATAGATCACATTTTACCAGACATCACTGAGGCCAGAAGAAAATTAGGTGATACCTTCAAAGTCTGAGAGGAAATAACTGTCAACAAAATTGTGCATCTGCTAGAAAATGAAAGCAAAAATAAAGACATTTTTTGGAAAACAAAACTTACAGATTTCATCAATAATAGATTTCCATCATGGCAAACATTAATGCCTATAAATTCAAATACATATAACGGGGATGTAGGAAATTAATATATTGACTTACAAAATAGAAATAACAGCTATAAGATGTCTCATCAGATTCAATATTTCTAAAATTAGAAGACACACAGAAATCACACATACTTAAAAAAAAAACTAAAAGAGTCAAAGACACCTTTGACTTGTGCTCTTTCACAGTTATAAGCCTCACCACCATGACATCTCTTTACTGACTTTCGGACAGCCTGTTTCACAGGAATGGCCCCATCATCAACACAATACTTTCAAGATGCAGGATGATAAAGTTGAATATTACCATTTCCTATATAACTGATTGGTGAAATCTATGTCCCAAGTCTCTAAATTAACTCTAAAGGATGTAAGGAAATGTATTCTTCTTTCATGTCCTAAGAACAGACTGGTGAGCATCAAACCTGCCTCTATCAAACAACTGAAGACCAAGTTGTGTTTAGTGAGGTGAAATTAGTAGAAGTTGTAACCTTTTTATACCTTTGTCTTTACAAAAGGGAAACTAAACATTTTAAACATTTTGTTTACTACTCATTTAGAAATTATTAAGAAACAAATAAGCAACATAGCAATCCAAGAAATCATCAGAGCAGTATTATCTTCTCAAGGAATAATTTGTTTTGACAAAACAAAAGTTACTATGAATTGCTTACAAATCCAAGATGACAATAAACAGAAGAGACAGAAATAAAACTCCTCACTATTCAAGACATTTTATAACAAGAGATTCCTAGTACTTTGAGGTACTTAAAGTGAGAAATACACCCTAGTGACTCATAATGTCAAAATTGATCAATAGATATGTTCACACATCTCCTAAAATTCTCCTGAATCCATCTTTGTGATGGAGACCCAATACAGCAGAGTCAGAACTTAGAATATTTTTACAAAAACAAAAAGATCCAAATGTTGTGCTAACAGTCCAATCAGGGTTCCAAAGAAGACTGCTTCTGAAGCTCAAGCAAACTCACAGGTCTTACCTGATGACAGGAAACCAGATTAAACAGAAAGTATCAAAGTGAATAGGAGTCTTTCTTTTTAAAAACTAGTGTTTCAGTGGTTTGATTACACTGGGAAAACGGTATTTCTTTACTGCTTTTGATGCTCTTTCTGTATGGCCTTTAATATTTCAATGGTAGCTACTGGAAATATAATTGTATATATATATATATATATATATATATATATATATATATATATATGCTTTCATGCGCTGTATAGAGAGAGCGATAAAAAGAGAGATTTAATCTAGGAATTGGCTCACATGATCATGGAGGCTGATAAATTGCACAATATGGTGTCTGCAATCTAAAAAACTAAGAAAGCTTGTAGTATACTTCAAGTCCAAAAACCTCAGGAACTCAATGTTGAGGGCAACAGAAAATGCATGGCTCTGCTTAAATATATACAGTGAATTCTTCCTTACTTTACATTTTAATTCAAGCTGAGATCTAAACATGTTATACAGTATTACATACAATATTATATGAATGTTATACAATATTCATTGCATGTGTTGTTCCCATAGTCTACATACTATACTATGTCTGTAATTAATAAATTTATTGTAATATGGATGCCATTGGCCAAGACATTGCAGTATATGATTTCTCTATATAATATTGTTTGTTATGAATAGTCTTAATAATATTGGTGCCACTTTTATCTTTGTATTAAAACTTATGAAACTTATGAGCATGAGGCCTGAATAACTTCAATAAGGCGCCATTAGTAATATAGATTAGATGTCAGATTTAAAGGAGGGTCCACAAGACTCCAGACTTCCTACCTAAAATGAAAGGAGGGCTGGGTTTGATCTTACACATCAAGCATTTATTAGAGGGCAGACAAGTTAGATCCATAGAAACTCAACCTCCTTGTCTGAAAATCTGCATAACCCCTTGCCTTGTTCCTCACTGGAATGTTGTGATCACAAAATGAAATAATAATTTGAAAGGGTTTTGCAAATGCTAAAGTACTACGCAAATGCAAGCTAATTAATTAATGAACTCATTAACATGTTCTCCTGCTGTGTTGCAGTTAGGGCCAAATTATAAATAATCCTCATCTTGCTGGGAACGTAACCAAGAAATTTAGTATAGTAGGAGAGATGTAAAAAAACTATAGATCTAAAGTCTAAATTTCTGCAGTTTATCTCAGAATCTTTTTTTTTTTCACTAAGCACAGACAAAGTTTTTCTAACAAAAAATGAAGAGATGGAAGTGTTCACAGAAATGAGAAATCTCTCTAATATCCTCATTAACAGTGATGGTCCAGCATGTCATCACTGTGCCCTAAATTCTTTGAGCTGGTAGAGTGGGGAGACCCTATCATTAATGTCTAGATCTTTATTACTTATTTATGGTTAGCAAACAATTTTACTATGTGTCAGCACCGCTCTAAGTGCTTTACAAATATTAGCTTGTTTAATCCTCATAAAGACTCTATGAGTAGTTACTGCTCCTACTCCATTATGTAGATGGACAGACTACGCTACATAGAGGTTACGTAAAACACCCATGGTCATGGAGGCAAACTGGTAGAAATAGGACTCATATACAAACAGTCTTATTGTGAGTATGGTGTTTGTAGTGTGTGTGTGCATGTAGACACGTGTGCATGTCTGTATATGTGCCCATGCACATGTATGCAACCACATGAGTGAATGTGTGTGTGTGTGTGTTTGTGTGTTTGTGTGTGTGTGTGTGTGTGTATGTGTGTGTGTGTGTATACAGGTATATATGCATATGTGTATGCAAACATTTGTTGGTCAAATTTCAGCCCTGGGTATCAGTCTGTCTTCCTCAGTCTTTTGCCTCCTTATTTCATATCTCATTTATTTTATTTTTAAATTTTATTTGTATCTGTGGAGGATTGAGTACCTGTTGAGGATTGTGCATCCTGTACACATAGATAACCATGGGAGCCAGAAATTGCATCTAATCTTCTGGACCAAGAGTTTCTGGTGGTTGTGAGCTGCCTGCTGTGGGTGCTGGAAAGTGAACTCTAGTCTACTGCAAAAAGTAGCAAAAGCTCTTAATTGCTAAGCTATCATTTCAGTCACTCTCCTTCTCTGTCTTGTGATACAAGGTTTCTAACTATTATGAAGTTCACCAGTAAGCTAGACTATCTGGCCAGCAAATCCAGGCCTCCTATCTTTTCTTCCAGAATATTAACATTCTAAACAATCAAGGCTTTCATGTGGATTCTAGACAAGTTAGATACTTACATATTCAGGGAAAGCAGTTAACTGAGTAAGCAACAGCCCAAGCCTCTGTCTAAGTTTTGAGTCTGTGTCTGAGAACCCCATCCCATACTCCTTTTCTCTATATACCAACAAAATTCATCTATAAAAGCCACCAGCTGAATATTTCACCAAAGGAAGCCTGTGTATAGCCAGTGGCTACCCTTATTTATTGAGCACTAGTCATATGAAAGCTACTCTTAAAAAAAAAAAAAACAGGTATGGCATCACTGTCTTCAAGGTGTATACTTAGAAGAGTAAACTGGGTATTAGAGGGTGGCTCTCTTGGTGGCATTCTGGCCATAGAGGCAGTAGTTTCTGAGTTCAAGCACCTGCAATGTCCAGGAGGAGAAGACTAGAATAGAATAGTACTGTAAACCTTTGTTGCAATCTCTAAGGGATCCTGAGAAGTAGAGATGATTCCCTAATGTCAGTCCCTTTTACAGAGGCTCCTTTATCAACAATTTCTGGACTCAGACGTGAAAAAGAATGCTGTTTACTAACCAAGTGGATTTCAACATTTAAAAAAAGGAGATCTGAGATGAGTACCATATTCTAATAGAAGTAGTATTTGGAAAAATTAGAATAAAAACAAAATCACGATGCTGTAGAGTCTCTTACCAAATCTAGCATACAGTGAGCTAAAACAAGGTCCGGTGAGAAAGGTTAAGATCTTACTATACTTCTGGAGAGGCACGTGCTTATTTGGTTCTTTCATTTAATTCCTTTTAATTTGACTGTGAAAGAAGAACACACTTTACACTTATCATATTCTGAGAGGATGTCTGCCCAAAATATTCTACAAAGATGCAACAAATAGCCAAGTTCTAAACCTAGATTTGACTGATTCTAAAAATCAATGCTTAATCTACTATAGAGAACAAGAATATCTCAATTTCATTGTTTTTAATAGCTGAGTAATACTTCATTATGAAAATGTGTCACATCCTTTGTATCCATTCCTTTGTTGAAGAACATCTGGGTTCTTTTCAGCTTCTGGCTATTATAAATAAGACTGCTATGAACATAATGGAGCATGTGTCCTTGTTATATGTTGGAGCATCTTCTGGGTATATGCCCAGGAGTGGTATAGCTGAGTCCTCAGGTAATGATATGTCCAATTTTCTGAGGAACTGCCAGACTGATTTCCAAAGAGGTTGCACCATCTTGCAATCCCACCAACAGTGGAGGAGTGTTCCTCCTTCTCTACATCCTTGCCAGCATCTACTATCACCTGAGTTTTTGATTTTAGCCATTCTGACTGGTGTGAGGTGGAATCTCAGGGTTCTTTTGATTTGCATTTCCCTGATGACTAAGAATGCTGAATATTTCTTTAGGCACTTCTCAGCCATTTGAGTTTCCTCAGTTGAGAATTCTTAGATTAGCTCTATACACAATTTTTTAATAGGGTTATTTGGTTGTCTGGAGTCTAATTTCTTGAGTTCTTTGTACATATTCGATATTAGTCCTCTATCGGTTGTGGGATTGGTAAAGATCTTTTCTCAATCTGTTGGTTGCCGTTTTGTCCTATCGACAGTGTCCTTTGCCTTACATAAGTGTTGCAATTTTATGAAGTTCCATTGTCAATTCTTGATCTTAGACCATAAGCCATTGCTGTTCTGTTCAGGAACTTTCTCCCTGTGCCCAAGTATTTGAGATTCTTCCCCATCTTCTTTTCTATTAGTTTCAGTGTATCTGGTTTTATGTGGAGATCCTTGATCCACTTGGACTTGAGCTTTGTACAAGGAGGTAAGAATGGATCGATTTGCATTCTTCTACATGTTGTTTTCCAGTTGAACCAGATTTCTTATGTTATGTATCTGTGCACAGAGTGCGTATTTCTTATTAACAGGATAAAAATTATCAGAAAAATCCATCTAATATCTCACTAGCTGAGTAAAATCAGCCAGTTTTTTTCACATTTCCTTGAGGTTTTTTAACCTCATATAGAGCTAGCTATGGGCTTTATGTCGTTACAGTTTCACTAAATTTCTATGTCAAATCAGGAACCAAAATTTAATAACTATAAATGATAATTTTATTACAATATGGTTAAACATGCACTTTACATCCTCAGAAAAATGTGTGTGTAATACAATTCATTTATGCATAGCATGATAAAGAGTTTTTTTTCAAACAAATAACTGAGATTTCTTCTGAAAAGTTATGAAATATCAATCACAGTGGTAAGGGTTTTGGGAGTTAGATTGTTTCAACTTGGACTGAGTAAAAGTAGAATTGACAAGAGAATTAAATGTCTCTCAAGAACCCATTTGCTTCTCTTCCCTCTCTCTGCAGAAAATACAGAGAGAGCTCAAGGTGCACATCAGCCCATGATAAGACCAGTCAAACTTGTTTAAATAAAAAAGTTTAGAATTTATGACAGGATCAACAACTGATGATTACAAATATTTTGAGCACTTTAATAAATACTAAAAGTACATTCCCACTCAACTCTCAGATGTACATCAAGCATGAAAGAAAATAGGGTAGGCATGGAAGTTGAAATTCAAGGGCCTTTATCTTTGTATCAGCATAAACTGACCCGTAAGGAAGAGATACATAATATATATAGATGAGGGGCTCACTGAAGCAGAGTTACTTACCCTAAAATCAATGAGTAAATCTAGGAGATATTCAGATGTAGTTGTAAGATTTACATGGTGAAGAGAAGTTGAATGAGCTACTTATTTTTATTACTTCATAGTCAGTCAACTAATACTCAGTTGGTAATGGAAACTGGCCATTTGTCCAAGAGAGAGAACTAATCCCCGGATCTTCATTTTATGCTTCTTTCAATAAGCTATGCTACTACTACTGATAACACTGATGTCTGTTGACCTCTACATACTTGCAAGTTAGATAAGTTAGATAAAGTTGCACCAAACATGCAAAAGTTCATTCCTAATTTAAGCATGATGAAAGACCATTTCCAATTGTGAGTGCCTTTCTTTGCTCTGGTACAATTAGGAGGCTTGGCTACTCTGCATTGGTTGGTTACACTATCCACCTCAGAGGATGTTAAACTGGTTAAAATGAGTCCTGTAGATGAATTTTTGTTGTTGTTTTTGCCATGGGTAAATAAGCTGCTTTCTATTGAAAAACTGATTTTCCAAATTGATCCTGAGAAAATTATTTAATTTTCCTAGATCCTAGTTTCACATTACCTCCTTTTGTAAGAATACTGAAAGCATCCTGGAAGTAGATGTGAGTTGTTATTCTTAACTAACACAAAATAGATAAACAAAGTTAACCATTATCACCCAATGGAGTCATGAACATGTGTAGTAGTTTGAATACGCTTGGCCCTGAGAGTGACACTATTAGGAGGTAGCCTTGTTGGAGGAAATGTGTCACTGTAGGAGCAGTCTTTAAGACTGTCCTTCTAGATGCCTGAGGACAGTCTGTACCTGGCTTCCATTAGATGAAGATGTAGAACTTTTATCTGCTCCACCATCATACCTGCCTGAACACTGCCCTGCTTCCTGCCCTGAAGATAATGGACTGAACCTCTGAACCTGGAAACCAGCCCCTATTAAATGTTGTCCTTATAAAAGTTGCTTTGGTCATGATGATTCTTTAGAGCAATGTGAACCCTAACTAAGACAGCATGTGAGAGGAAGCTCTTATATCTTTCTGTCCTTGGGAACACTACGGCCTGCTTGGACAGACAAGACAGAACTGAAGAATTACAGTCATCATAAAAAAGACTGAAATTTGGGTTGAGCAAATAGTGACAGAGGATTGACTAGAAGATGTTTTGTAAAATTGGTGGGGTTAGTTGAGCCCCCAAGAAAGACCTCTTCCTTGCATGTTTTTCGCTTCCTGCAGAATATTTGCTGCCAGAGAGTAGATGGGGAATTACCTTTTAATTGATACAGAATTTCAATTTGAAAAGATGAAAAAAATCCTCATAGATAGAGAGTTATGTTAGCACAATGATATGAAAAATATCTTCAATTTTATAAAACTAGACACTCAAAAATGACTCAAGTGGCAAACTTTATGTTACATGTTCTATACTACAATTTATAGAGTTTCCTGATTGTCTTTTTATCCAAAGGGCATATTATCTTGCCACCTCTCAGATCTGTATGAGTTTACAGCAGACTGCATCTTCTGGCAAGTGCTAGCCCCTTCTCAGCCTTAGTGTTTCATCTCTCTTTCCTTCTAGGGTTTCTCTTCTTCTCTAGCCAAGCCTCCATATGGTATTTCTGTCACTCAATCAGACACCTCCCTTCTCAGTCTTTCTCTTTCTTCCCAGTTCACCTAAAAATAAATTGTCTGTTTTTAGAATCTCAAACAGAACATG
>NW_021620842.1:5628386-5648223 GCF_004785775.1 Grammomys surdaster | reverse complement strand
TCCCTTCCCTCTCCCTCTCCCTCTCCCTCTCCCTCTCCCTCTCTCTCTCTCCCTCTCTCTCTCTCTCTCCCTCTCTCTCTCTCTCCCTCCCCCGACTCTAAGTACAAAATTACACAGAGAATATCTTCAGATTCACCAGCTTCTGAACTTTAAAATATTAAACTCTGGATCATCATCTCAAGCACACCATATCTAAGTAAAAGCTCAACTTAAAATTGTTACCAGGGGTATATGAACAGTTCAACATAATAATATAATTGAATACAAAAGTATCTCAAATCAAACACATCAGAAAATTAAATAAGCATGTTTTTAATGTGGCTTATTGAGTTTATTAGTTTCTGCTGCCTACCTTTTCATGTGCAGCTTCAAAAGAGTTTTCAAGTGGCCCTCTTATGTACGTACCCCCCTCACCATCTACCTCTTAATAAGACTTCACCATGTAAAACAAGCTGGACAATTATAATGCGCTAGTTGGCTGTGGTTAAGACTTAATTGGATGGCTATGTTCAATTCTGAATATGGCATTTCCAGGAAAAAAAGGGAAATGGGTGATCAACTAGATGTAGATCAAAGGAAAGAAAGACAAAGGATGAAAGTGGCTTGGAAAATGAGACAAAGTTAGGAGTGCTAAGGTAATTCTGTGTATTTTCAGCTCAGCACAAAGGGAGCTGGGTGATAAGCGAAAGCTCCTGACTCTGGGCATTGTATGGAGGGAGACAGAGACAGAGAGGGACAGAGAGCCTTCTCCAGATCCTTTTATCCACTCAGGGTACAAGCAGTTAGACATGCACATAGCAGATGTTGAGTAAACCCTTCCTGTTGAAGTCTCCCTAGAGAAAAAGTGAAGTGAATTTCTAACTGTGCTTATGCTGAGGCTGACAAGATTCTAAAATGTTGAATTTTTGGGTTTGATCCCCATCAAGAATAATTTAGGAATGACAAGATCAATTTTTCTCATTAAGCCAGTTATGTATTTAACAGCTTGCCCCAAGGTTCCTGTCAACCCTGTTAGCTCTTGACTCTCTGCTCTTTTGGTCACATCTACCATGTCACTCAAAAATGTATGACTCTCTGTGACCCCCCAAGGTAAACTTCAGAAACTGGAGATCCACTACCATCTGCATTCTTGATTCATTGCCTCTACAATGAATCTACCATTTTCCCTCTCCATAGTCAGCTACTCTGTGGCGTATTTGCCTTTCCATTTCTCTTCCATCAGATAATATTTCAGATTAACCCCCGTTCAGATCTCAGCATCACTAGTTACTATGCATGCGACTGTTTGTTGTCTGAAGCACCTCCTACCACAAATAAAATGAGGATAGCCATGAGTCTTAAATAAGATCATGAGTGCAGAATAGTTAGGAGTATGCCTGCTATGTTATGACTCTTCCCTTTCTTCCTATCTTTAATGGCACTACTTCCCTTTTATGGTGGCTCTTTTTCAATAGTTCACCAAATTCTATCTGTCCACTGAGGTTACACTCATTTCCTACCTTATTCACAAAGTTTTTCCTGAGTGCACTAGTCAGCAGTGATTTGATTTCATGTCTGAGTGTGTAAAGCAGTTTCAGGACTGGATCATTGGTCACTGGTTCATATTCCCCCACTGCAACACCTGCTCCTTTCTCTTTAACTCATCCCTTGGGCTCAGCTCTATGTACCATGGAGAGGCATAATATAGAAACCTGACCGTCAGAGGAAGAAAATAGAGGATATGTTTATATCCATTTACTTCTACCAGCTATATTTACAGAGTGTGTGCCTGCTTCTCTGCCAGCTACTTCCCTGTATCCCTTACCTTTTAATCAGAAAGCTAAGAGAAGTGGTTCTGAACCATGAACCATGACTGCACTGTATGAATAGCTGAGAGAGAATGTTAAATATATGATTGCTCCAGATCTCATCCCTGACCAATTAACTGGAATTTCTTGCATGAGACTGCAGTGTTCTACTTGCCAGGTAATTCACATGGACACCTAAACAAGAACCTCTGGTTTATAACTCACACAACACACACACACACACACACACACACACACAAACACACTTATAAACTCATCTTCAATAATTTATTATCATCCTACTAAGTAGTCAGAGAGCTTTGAGAGCTTTCATCAGCCTCCAAATTCTATTTTTTTCACCTGTTCATCCATGTATATTTCACAGTGTGTTGTTCAAACAAGCATACTGCTAGGTATCAGGAAAGATATATAGAAATACCAAATGTAAATCCTGCCCTTTGAGGAAAAGCAAGTAGGTGAGAAGAGTTTATGTCATTATCTATGTCCCATTAAGAAGAGGCAAGTGTAACCCCAAGCACACCAGCTATTATAAAGTATCTTGGAGCTGAGGCCTTCAAACAAACAAAGTAAGTAACAAACAAGAGAAAGCACCAGGGTCAGGAGAATTCTGGATTGTGGTAGATAGAGATGAAGCTCTAGAAAGGAAAGCAAGACCCAGAGTATGAAGTACTGAGTCAAGATATGATGGTACCAGAGAGCCCTGGCTCATTACTGCATCCCAAATCTCTGAAAAAAAATGATGAAAGTATTATTTATTTGTGACCTTTAAAATTCCCACAAAATGCTGACCTAACATCTGGACTGTTTTTTTTTTCCACTGAGATTCAGAACTTAAATATAATCTATCATCCCCCTCTTCCTGTACCTGTCACTCTGTAGAACTTGGAAGGACTAGGCAAAGCCCTTGGGTAAACTTTTGCCTCTTAGTTGTGTATTCCCATAGCCATGTTTCCTGACCAACAGCAACTTATTGGTTGTTCCACACAGCAGGTAGGAAAACAGTCCTCCCCTGGGATGCTGGCATTCTCAGAGGATTCTCAGCAGGAAGCTGGTAAGAACTGGTTTCTGGAAGTCTAATAGAGGCAAGTAAAGATGGTTATAGCAGAGGACATGCTGGCGACTGGGACTCTTAAGTGCTAATTGGACTTCTAAAATCAAGATGGTTTGAGGTAGCTGAGAGTAGTAAGTTTTGCCAAAAGTTTAGGCCTTTCTCACAAACACTGTTTTTGATAGTGACTTCTGTGAAGCCATGTTAACCTTCTAGCTACTCTCAGTTTCCCATCTTTAAAGGAAAAAACATTCATAATTTGTGTTGTAAAACAATCACTTATTGAAAATTGGAAATAGATGTTTCCTTAAACCTCGTAACAGTTGGATGATAAAAATAGTGGAACCATGTGTTTTAAAAGCTAAAAAAAAACTGATGTAAGGTTCTCTTTCTTTGTTGAGTCTTTGTGTGGTTTAGGTATCAGAGTAATTGCGGCTTCATAGAATGAATTCGGTAGTGTTCCTTCTGCTTCTGTTTTATGGAATAGTTTGAGGAGTGTGTGGCTACAAGGCCTGACACTATTACTGATGCTATGGTGTACTTACAGACAGGAGCCTAACATGGCTGTCCTCTGAGAGGCCCAAAAAGCAGCTGACTGAGACAGATGCAGATACTTATACCCAACTATTGGACTGAAGTCAAGGACCCCTGGAGATGAATGTGAGAAAGGCTGGAAGAAGCTAAGGAGGAACAAAACCCCATCAGAAGACAAGCAGTCTCAACTAACCAGGACCCCTAGATCTCTCAGATGCTGAGCCACCAGCCAAGCAGCATATGTGGCCCCCAACACATATACAGCAGAGGACTGCCTGGTCTGGCCTCAGTGAGAGAAGATGTGCCTAATCCTGGAGAAACCTGAGGCCCCAGGGAGTGAGGAGGCCTTGGTGGGGTGGGGTTTGGGGTAGACAACCTCCTGAAGACTGTATAGGATGAATGGAGTGAGGAACTGTAGGAGGGTAAACCCAGAAGAGAGTAATGACTGGACTATAAAAATATAAAAGTAATAAAAAATTAAAAACATGAGACTGAGTTGCTAGTGTTTTAACTGTGGCTCTTAAGAAAACTGATTAACAAACTGCAGGTTATAACAACCACTGGGAGCACTGTCATTAATATAGTTCTGGCAAAATCATCATGGGAGCCTGAATTTGGATCCCCAGAACTCTGTAAAAACCATGATGTGTCAGTATACTCCAGCATTCCAAGTGCTGGAATACAGAAACAAGAAGATCCCTAGAGATTTCTGGCCAGCCACCTTAATCAAATTCCTGATCTCTAGATTTAGTAAAAGGTCTTGTCTCAAGAAATAAGGCAAAACTGTTATTGAGGTTGTATCAGTTACTCTATATGACCTACTGCTGACCTGTAAACAAACACACACACACACACACACATACACACACACATATACATGCATGTGCATATACACACATTGGGGGGAGGTCACGATAATTGAATATAAAAGTATGATTAAATATACTATTTTTAAAACATACATTTATATACATATACTGTGTCTATGTATATTCTGGGTTATAATATACATGTATTAATTCTAGAAGTTGTGCTCAGAATATTTGAAAATCTTGACCTTAGTCCTGACACAGATGACTTCCATGACAATAATTTCTTCTATATTCTAGACCTAAATGTTTAAGCACATGTAACTTCTGAACATAAACACAAGAATTGATGTTCTTATACTGACATGTCAACTGAGACAGTCCCAAAGGAGTACATCAATTACAGAACCTTCTGGACCTGCGTTCTTCCTCATTCAGTAAGAATGACATGGATTGGGTCTGGGGCTCATAGAGATCTGTGTTTGGTGGTGGATAAAGCAGTGCAGGGTGGCACTACTGGAATCTTTCAGGAAGGGATGGGCCCCTTGGGAATCCCAATCCAGCTGGAGAACAGAATTGCCATCTGGTAAATCACAAGACGCTCTTGTTCTTGCCAGACGCACGCTATCAGCATGGAAGTTAGAGACAGTCTTCAAGACATAAACAGGATAGGATGCCAAAAGTGCCTGTGTAACTCAGCTGTTTGGAGTTTGGAACATATCACCCCATAGAAACAAGGCTATAAATGGAGGTTAAGTTCCTATGTTTTAAAACTCAGAGGGTATGTGACATACTGTATATTTTAGGTGGTGAATTGAATAAGAACTGAATAAGAGCACATTTGTGGGCTGTGAAACTCAAGCACACTCTCTTTATGCTTGTAGAGCCCAAGTTCCTCCCTTTTAAAGGGGGCCAGGTAATAGTTGGATCTGTAGTGTTCCCCAGAAGTTCATATGGTAAAGACCTGGAGCTGAAAGGGTTTGTGGCCCCATGAGGAGAGCAACAATACCAACCAACCACAGCTCCTAGGGTCTAAACCACCAGCCGAGGAGCACTAAGGGAGGGATCCATGGCTTCAGCTGTATAGTAAGAGCGGAGGGCCCTGCTGGGCATAGGTGGAAGAAGAGATCCTTGACCTCATGAAGGCTGGATGCGCCAGGGGATGGGAATTTGAGGGTGGGGAAGTGGGAGTGGGCGGGTAGGTAGGGGTACATCCGCAGAGAAGAAGGAGGAGGGGTGAGGGGATAGGGGGTTCCTGGGTGGGTGGGGGATGGGGTAAGGGACAACATATGAAATGTAAATAAAACATCCAATAAAAAAAAAAAAGACCTGGTTACCAACCTGTCCAAATATTTAGTGGAAGAGGATAGACTTTTGAAGGAATCAAGGAGTTATTGAAATTCATTTTAATTCTCTCTTACCCCTCCCCCTCCGTGTGTGTGTGTGTGTGTGTGTGTGTGTGTGTATGTATGTGTGTGTGTGTATGTGTGTGTGTGTGTTTGTCTGTCTCTATGTCTCTGTCTTTCTCTGTCTCTGTCTGTCTGTCTCTCTCTCCCCTTCCCTGGTGATCTGTTTTCTGGCAAGCGCAATGGGCCTATCTTACTATACTCTGAACCCTTACAGCAAAAATTAGCCTCTCCTTCAACCATTTAAATTTGATTCATTCATTTACTTTTTTAACAGTGGAAATAATTTTAGTATTGCTACCTTTTCTAGCAATACTAGAATCACTGTGAGACATCCCTGAGGTCAAGTCAATGTGATTGTTATCTTCATGACATTGTGATACAGAAATCAGTTATGGTCTTGAGCACAGCAATTAAGCAACCTGGGCTTCAATTTGTATCTTTATAAATTTATAATAGCAGTATTTATATAATAGGATTAGTACACACATAAGTGAGGTCACAAGCACAAAGTACTTAGTACAAAGCCTGACAAGAAAACAGTATTGGCAAGTTAGAGGAGGTCTTCCAGAACAAATGGCCATATTTGCATATGTTTTTGAGTGAAGCTAAGTTAAACCTTTCTAATACATGTACACTTCAGAGAAACTGAATTAACAAGCATTATACTTTAAATTTTTGTGTTTGCTCAAAATTAAGATTTTTGAAATGTATCCACTAATGTATAGTATCTAAATGTGTATCATTTCTGAAGCAATCAAGTCATGAGTTCAGAACTTTTATGAATGGCCTTAGTCCCTTCAAATAAGACATCATGCTGTTATTTGGGCCCTTTAATTACATGAAGCATTACCTTCATTTATTATACATTACACTGACATTATTTGTGCCTTGACCTTGAATTTCTTTGACTTTAGAATAGTGAAATATAAACTTTGTATGTGCTAACATGTTTATGAAATGTTCATATAGATGCCCAAATAGACTGATATAAGTGTTATTCAATGTCAGGTTCAGTCCATTGCTTAGCTCCACATCAAATAAATGAACAATATGTGTTAAAATCTCTAGGGCTGAAATGTGGGCTGTAATATTGCCAAAGATTACAATCAAATATGACTGAAGAACATTCTAAAGATGATAAAGAAACCAAAGAAGCAAAAATCTGGTGGTATGTTTGAGAACAAGAGTTCACCGATCCAGCTAAACTAAATTCCTATGAGGGACAAAGGGTTTCAAGTGGAAAATTGATCATGCTAACATTTGGTCTTCATTAATCTCATCATTTGACCAATCATTAATAACTCAGGCCTGATGCTCTGCATAGCAAACTTTCCACCAGCCAGTGGCTGAATTTGACAATGGAGGAGGTAAACAAATATTGTAGTGACAAATTTGAGTTAAGGTCTTAAGTTTCACACTAACATTACAATACTCAAGATACTCCCTCTGGGAAAGGTGAAAAAAATATAATTTCATCTGTGGAAAAATAGCTTTGAGAATTAAAAAAAATAAAAGCTTGCCATATGGTGTGTGAAAATTATTTTGGAACTGAATAGATAATACGTGGTTCCCCACATCCATTTTGTTTATATATCTACACTATACAGGCTGACTGGTAAACATGAATTGGTGTTTCTTTTCAAATAGAAATGCCCCAGGTAATTTAATTTTATAGCCATTAATAATATGGGCCTCTCCTTTTGCAAGAAGAGACATTTACAAAGTTGTAATCAGATTTTGTGATTTGGATGTAAACCAATCATCCACAAAAGCCTGGGAGATATTTCTATCTGGTTTTTCTGCTGCTTTGAAATTGGGTGAAATATAAAAAGGGCATCAAACAAAAGGTTCAGGGCCCCAGAGGGAAGTAAGTAGATTGTCACTTGTTGCAACAAGTATTCCATTCTCCTGCAAGGGATTTTAAATAGCCTAGAGACAAGAAAGGCATTAGTAGTGGGTAACCACAAAATGGGTCTAGACTCTTTCTAAAGAGGATCATTCTGAATATCCTCATTAACTCTGGATTGTTGATAACTGCTGGGATCAGATTAAGAATAAAGCAGATGTCATAGAAGTGAGTTGAAGTGATTTTGTTTATCTGCATGGCAACACTACAGCAGAGTGACAGCTTACCTACCCACCTCCAACTCTTCCCTATCATCATTTAACACATCTGCAATAAACATTTCCCAGGTAAAGTATACAACTTCAAAGTGAGGCTGATATCAGGACATTTATTGACAGGGGAGCAAATGCTCTCCCAGAAAAACTAGATAGGAGGTGTTAGAATCACGCAGTAAAACTTTCAAGTACTTTTTAAATATATGTTATTAATATTTGTAATTTATTAAGTACTTGCTATACTTACTTAGTGTTTTGCAATGAACAGCCTTACTTACTTTTTAAACTAAGCCCTTAAAAGAATTCTCAGTTGAACTTGAAAATGATGAAAGCAAGTTTCAGAGAAATTAAAGGAGATAGCCATGCTTGCAGGTACAGTAAATCATGGCAGTGAGTTTTGAAGCCGTGTCTACTTAACTAGAGAGCTTATCTTTTTAGTATATCAATGCATTGCTGCAGATGAGTGACTGTTATTAGAAACAGAATCCACATTTGCAGAGAATGGATGCAGAGACTCAGAAGGCAAGAAATTTCTCATTGTTATTGTGAATTCCTCTCCAAACTGGAATAGGAGATATCAAAGAGTAGATTAATCCATTTAATAAGAATGGATAGGAGTTTGAGAGATGGCTCAGTGGCTAACAGCACTGGCTACTCTTCCAGACGTCCTGAGTTTAATTCTGAGCACCTACATGGTGGCTCACAACTATCTATACCTGTAGTCCTATGGGACCTGATGCCTTCTTTTGGTGTGCAAACAAAACACCCATATACATAAAATGCCTAAAGATATAAGTCTTTCATCAGACCTACAAGATATTCAGGGACAAATGTGGAGAAAAAGCATAGGGAATGGCCAACCAAATTGACTAACCTAAATTGAAACTCATCCCATGGGCATCAGCATTGCTTACTGTTCTGTTTCTTCTCAACCTGGTAACTGTGCCCCACAATGTTCATATTGCCCTGAGCACAGACACCATCTGTAGTCTAGTGTCCATAACCCTAGACTGTGCACTGGAACCATTTCTATGCCCAGAAAGATAATCCTTGAGCACCTGATAAGAAACAGAGAGAACCTTACCTCTTAGCAGAATCAGAGCACCAGAGTTAAGCACAGGCTGTATTCTGGGGAGAAGTCCAAGCCAAGATCAGTGCAAAGCCAAGAAGTCAGCATGAGGACATTTGTCCTCTGATTATTTTGTCTAAGAAGCCTCCTTTGATGAGTGGTATTCCCAGGCAGAATCATGTTCCCGGTCTTAGACTGATTTCTCTTAGTTTAATAGTGATCAAAAGCAACTGGGGAAGAAAGGGTTTATTCTGCTTATACTTTCAAGTCATTATTGATAGAAGTTGGGATAGGAACTTGGAGGCAGGAGCCAGGAGGCAGGAACTGAAACAGAGGCCATAGAGAAAATGTTGATTGGCTTGCTCAGACTGTTTTCTTATATAACTTAGGACTTCAGCCTAGGGGTAGATAGTCCACCACCCACAGTAGTCTAAGCCCTTCCACATTAACATTAATCACTAATTAAGAGAAGGTCTTAGAATGTTGCCTATAGGCCAATCTGATAGAGATTCTTTTTTCAATTGAAGTTGCCATTTTCAGGATGGCTCTAGCTTGTGTCAAGAAGGCAAAATAACAAATAAAAAATAACAAGCACATATCCTTACTTTTATTTGATTGCATTAGTAATCATTCAATGCGAACCAAATGATGAAGTTTATTTGTTTATAGGTCTTGGAACCATAAGTTCCCTCATCAGTTACTTACTTCATTTTAAACAATGTCTTTTTCAGTTCACTGACTGATCCCCAATATCAATTCTAGATCACTAGTACCTCTACACAGGCATAACTTGATTGAAGGTAGAGACTGTCTCTTATCATCATTGCCCAAAGGTACAGTATAGTACTGCTCATCCAAACATGAGCTATCTCAGGGTTACATCCTTGAGCACTTGCTCTGTGATCCCTGTCCTGTATGTAAGTTGCCCTGATGAATTTCTTCTGCTGTCTAAACCTTAGCTAGAATAGTGATCTAGAACCCCAGTTGGCAAGATGGCTCAGCAGGTAATATACTTCTGTGGAAACAGAAGAATATGAGTTTGGAAGCCCAGTACCCACACAAAAGCATAGCATAAAGGCACACCTCTCTAACCCTGCACTGAGGGAAGGCAGAGAGGGAGGGACCTTAGTACATAAGCTGTCTAGCAAACTGATGAGTTCTAGGTTCAGTCAGAGATTCTGTCTCAAAAAATAAAGAAGAGAATAATAGAGGAAGACAGCTAAGACGAACCTTTGGCCTCCAGATGCACACATGTGCAAATACACATGACATCCACATAAATGTATTTTCCAAAACTATACAGTCCTCCACACACAAAACCACAAAATATAGAAGGATAGTGAAGCCACAGCTGAGCCTAGATCTACAGGTTGGCACAGGTGGCTTCAGGAGAGCTCGTAGGAGATATTCTGGAAAGTTCCCTGGGTCTTTGAGCCCCTAGAAGTATTTCACAGGATCTTTGGATGCTTAAAAGGATCATTTGAATCTATTGTTGATTTTTTTAGTTATTATTTTGCATACAACTCCAGATTCATAATTTTTCTTAGAAAATCAGAATATCTACCAACATTTTTCCTATATTCCAAACTATATGTTTCCAGCCTTTTACTGAAGTCATTCATGTTTAAAGCCCAGGATAAATAAGTACATATATTATTTATTATTGATTGCTTACTATTTATGTATTAAGGGGGTCTTTGTTTTTTCCTAGGTAATTCCTTTGAGTCATTGATTTTTCTATACTTTCTGTACTTCTGAGAAGAAGGAAAAGTTTCCAAAAATGCTTTGAACCTTCTGTCTAGAAATCTCAGACACCATAGAAAAATTGTTCTCATATTTGGAAGACTAAGTTATTTATTTTTTCATCATAAGAAATTAATGCATACCAAAGCATATGAAATTTATATCTATCTATCTTTATCTCTATATCATCTATCTCTATCTCCATCTATCTAGCTCTATATCATATGTATAAATATAAAACAGAAGAGACCTTAGCCAGATCGTAGGATTCTGGTTCATCTTTCTCTATTATCTCTTACGGATGATTGGAAAACTATTTAGCCTCTGATCCTCTCTTCAAGAAGTTATGTTCATGATAAAGGGTCTCAGATTTACCCCACTCATTACAAGAAGCTGTGGAGGGTTTTAACCCATTCATAGGTTTAAGTTTTAAATAAACCTCCTAACTATTATATGTAGAAAGAATTTATAGATGGGAGAGTGGCATAGTGTAAGGACACAGACTAATTTGGAGGTAAATAAGCTCTAATAAGTTTAGAGATGTATCACTTATAAATTTCTACTATAACTAATTAGTAGATGTAGCGGCTTAAAACAAAACAAACTTATTTTGTAGATCTGACAATCAGAAATCTAGTATGGATACCATTAACCTAAAAATTAAAGTATGAGCCAGGTTATATTCTCCTGGAAAAATTAGCTTCCCTTTCCCAGCTTCAAAAGACCCCTCCAGTTCCTATCATGATACTTCTCTTTAACTCCAACCTACCTGTATCTTTTTGGTATGGTCTTTCTAAATCATAGTTATCCCAGATAGATAAATAGGCATAAATTCCTTTCTCAAATCATCATCATTTTCTTGGGAGGGCATAGGCTCTAGTGAGAAACCTTCTACTATCATTTTGCTAATGATCTTATTGTCAAACTATGTTTCACATACTCATGTCTATGTCCATCAATTATTACTGAGCTTGGCCTTCCTCATTTCACCTTTACTTGTAGCAGGCAGCAATCACGGCAGAAAATTTTAACTGTTCAACCTGTTGAAAATAAGTGGAAATGGAGGGATTAGCTCTAAAAGAGACATCTGTATCACTCCATCCCAGCTCAAAACTATTGAGGAAAAGAAGGCAGAAAGAATGAAGAGTTGGGTGAAGAGAAATGTATAGCAAAAAGACACCTTCTGGATATGACAAGCCCATTGCATTATACTGACTGCATCTCTGGTCACTTGTGCAAAACCTACTAAATACAGGACAAAGCAATACTTTGTCATGGATACAGAGGAGCTTCTGGCTTCCATGGGAGAGTCTATTGGAATTTAATGGGGGCTGAGGGAAGGAAGTCACTTCCTTCGATAATAAGTTGTCCATGTTGCAGGGAATAATCTCCTACCCTTGATCATGCAAGCAATTAAATTCCATAAGTCATACAGAAAATATAAATGTGAAGATAGAAGATATACTTGAAGAGAAAAAGAGGGTTTCATTGGGAGAGATTGGAGAGTGAGAAAAGGTAATGCGGACAAACCCAACTAAAATTTATTAAATGTATAATGCAAGCTGGAAAAGAATAAAATGTACGTGGATAAAAGAAAAGAAAAAGATATCCCAGTAGTCTTGTACAGCTTTTTCCAGGCAGGTCAACATATTATAGATAAATATCTTGTGAGTGTATCTGTCTAAACATAGACAGAAACAATGAAAATGTAAAGACGAGATTTTACTAACATATAGAAGTGTAACTCCAATGCACAATAGGTGTTAAATATATGTTCTAGAGTATGTCTTTGAAACATTTTCAAGCATTTTGTGTATCATAGCTTCCCAATGTCAAATAATCCTCTTTATAAAAGCTAGAACAATAAGCTGAACAAAGAAGAAAAAATGATGTATGTTTGTATGAATGTATTCATGTATGTATATATGCATACATAATTGAATGCATGCTTGTATTTTGTATTCTTCTGTATATATGTAATGTACATATGTCTTCATGAATGCATTTCTTAATGCTTGCATTTGTTATGTTTTTTATACTGTTATTTGACTTTTCTTGTGCAAATGACTCATCTTCCCTGAACCTCTGTCTTCTGGACTGTCAAGTAGAATCAAAAAATGTCAGCTTTCTTTTGCAAATACCTTCTTGGTTGGGGTGAGACAAGAAGCTATTTGCAACCAATACCTGCTGGGAAAGAGAAAATCAGTTCCATTCTATAGCACAGGCCCCATGTCTAGGAGTAGTTGACCACTACAACACAGACTCCATAGATCTTATATACTAGTGTGTGTGTGTGTGTGTGTGTGTGTGTGTGTTTTGGTATATTTTGTCTTATTAGTTTATTCTTGTTAGCTTGGATTTTTGTTTGTTTTTTTTTTAAAGTTATTAGGAGGGCATGAAGTTGGGTGGGCAGGATCTGGGGAGAGCTTCAGGAGGCAAAAAATATGATAAAAAACATATAAAACAATATCTAAGTAAAAATTTTCTAAAAGTACAGTAAAAAAAAAATAAATGCCAACTTTCTTATACATGAGGCTTTCTATAGACTGGGTGAAACCATGTACTCTGCACTAGGTATCAACTCAAGGAATGACAGAAAGTAAGATATAGTGAAGCAGGGTCTAAGAACTTGAAATTTAAATCATTTGGTTTCTGTTCCATCTAAGTACTTTATCCTGATTGCTCCAGGCAGAAAGATTCCATTCTTACAGGTTTGATCTTGTTGTCAGCTGGGAAGGTGGCAGAAAAGGGCAAGTGAGCAAAAAACACTGGGAGGTTAAGTGGATGACTTACTTTCCTAAGACAATAATCAAGACCTAGGTAAGCTCTCAGAGTCCAGGCTACTCTACCTATCACCTAGAAAAATCTGTCTCTCTAATCAGTGTGCACTGAACATCTGTTCTGTGTGGCAGGGGGTATACTAAGTGACTCATGGGCATTAATATCCCAGACAGTTTCACACCTAGCACAAATGGGCACCTCATTGGCTCCTAAAAGACACTGAATCTTAGAGAGTTTGAGCTTCTTACCAAAAATTACAACCAATAGTGGTGTAAAAGAATAGCTCTGCCTGATCTGAAAACTTTCGCATTTGTACTCACTCTGCAATATTTCTCCATCATCTAGCTGTGAAATTGCTAGGAGTATGAAGTATTAGCCCTTTGATCATGTTTCACAGGTTGGTCTTGAACTTTATGTCACTCATAATGGATGGCCTTAACTCCTTGATCCTCTTGTCTGATTGCCAGAATCAATAGTAATTGATATTTCACTAGGATACCCACATATTTTAACTAGAAGATAAGATGACCAAATATTTCCATATTTAAGTCCTGTAGTAATCATTTTTACAAATAAAAGTAAGCTCCTGACTATGCTCAACAGTCACAACTATTCAACAAACACTGATCTCACATTAAACACCTTACCCTCATTTCCCACATGTAGAAACTGAGACTCAGAATCAAAAAACAAATAAACAAACCAAAAACAAAAACAAAAAATCCAAACCTTATACCGGAATACGAAACTCCTGATGGTACTCTGAATTATAAAAGAAGGGATCCAGAATCCAAGGTCTTTCTAGTATTGTTTCATTTTGTATTCTCTGAGGAGGATCCAACCAAGTGTTTTTTGCTTGTTTCAGGAAGTGCTCTACCACTGAGCTAGATCCATAACCCCTTTAGTTTTGTAAGGAAGAAGGAAACTCCTGCCAGTCTGAGAAATGGCTTGGTTTGGTTAAGTAAACACAACAAGTCAATATAATAACAGTGGTATTCTGTTTTCTGATATCATAATGAAACAACCAAGTAAGGTGCTTTCTACAGAAAAGTCTTTGTCTTCATTTTGCCTTTAGTTAAGTTTTAGTCGTTCAACTTCATGATATCAATATCTGTTTGATTCCAGTGAGACTTCATGGATGAAAACATGGTAGAGGCAGTATTGTACACAGGAGTTGGAAATCACACAATAAGACAGGAAACTTGAGAATGACCAACTGAAGATCAGAATCATTCATTTACAGCAACCTTTGTGCCAGACCTACCATGGTCCCAAGTGAGGCACCAATTCCTTCTGGGAATAGCATCCCCATAATCTCAAGAGAACTTCATCAACTTTCAGAGACAGCATTCTCCATATTCCCATGAGAACTGAATTAATTGGGAATAGCATTCTGGGATAGCATTCTGAACAATCCTTTAGCTAGTTTTACCTCATATAGACCTCATCATCTGCTTACACTCCCATTCTGGGATCAAGCTTCAAATAGGTGACTTATATCCAAACAATAAGTGTGGCTAACAGGTCTGACTTAAGCCTCAACTCCACATTTACTTAATGCATGCCTTTAGGAGGGTTTTCATTAAACCTTTTCATTAAAGGGTTTAATTTTCTTATCTGACAAGAGGAGAAAATAGTAGTATCCATATATTAAGGAGATTTGAATCAATATTAAGAGTGATATTTGCATGGTAAATGGGGTTCTTCATGATATAGGAGAGCTTAGAATCTAGTAGTCTAGTGTCCAATTCTAATGAACGTTCCAGTAAGACTCTGGATCTCCACAATTTGGGATATTATTTGTATACTTAATGACCTACAATAATGAGCAGGGCCACACAAACTGTTATTTTCCAAAGCACATTAACCACAGTAGCTACAACCTCTCAGTATTACACTCATCTTTCTCGATCTCCTCTTCCTTAAACGAGCAGGGCAAGGGTCACTCTTTATAAACCTAAGTCTAATGGCATCATAGTTGATGAAGACAGGGAAAATTCTGTAGTTGCATGTTTTATAAGGCTCAGGGATATAGGTTTGTTGCCTTTGGTGTGCCCATGCTACAAAGAACTGTAAATGTCTTCTTTCTATTTTTAAATAAAGTTTTCTGGAAAGAGAAAGACTGGTGTTTGAATGTTTTATTATTCATGGTAAGCTCTCTAAACTGTTCAGCAGTTCTGTTTCATTCAAGAAACCTTAAATTTGAGACATAAACTTGCTGACAGTATAAGTCCCTTTAAAGGTGATATATGTTCTGACAGTGGAGAAATAAGGCCAGCCAAGTGTTCTAACCACAGGATGGTAAAAGTCATGGTCAGGTTAGAAGAATCAATTAGAGTGGGAACCAAGGCTGTGTAAATTTCAAGACTCACATGGCAAAATCTGAAGACAGGGCTGAATTTAAAGGTTTGTCTGATGTGGTTGTATTTTATTTTCTGATTGGCACAGAAACTCTAAGTGAGCTACTAAACTGAATTTAACAGGAGGAAAAATAGCAGTTTTGTTCCTGTTTAAAACAATACCAAGTGGGGGCAAAGAGAACCAGGGAAGAAAAACAACAAATTTGAAGATTTATGTGGATTTGAGGAAAGACAGACAGCCTGGAGGGAAATGTATTTGAAGTCAGAATTGTAGAAGTGGAGAATACGACTGGGTTCACATTAGCTGAGAAGGCTGTATTTAAAATCAGTGTGATGTGGGCAGGTGATTGTCTGGCTAGTCACAGCTCATCTTGGACCTGCATCTCTGTGATTCTGACAGTCTCTACTGTGTATTACGCCAGCCACAGAGCTGATGTTTATAAGCAAACAGCTTTGGGATTCCAAAGTAGATAAAGGGAATCCTTCACTCTGAGGATCCCTAACACTGCCACCCATAGAGTCATTGATCATATTGGGTAAGGATGCTAGTTCTGGAATCTTTTACATTCTCATTCTAGCTCAGAAACTTATGTAGGAGTGGAGATTAAATAAAGTCTTCTGAGACTCAGTTTTGTTATCCTAAAAATGGACAGTGCAAATTAGACATGATTTTCAAAGTTGTCATTGAGATGAAATTACATCTGAAACCTAAGTTAACTAGTATGCTTTCTGCTTTATAGCAGGAATTTGAAATATGTTGATTATTGTTGTTGTTGTTGTTGACTACAGCAAAAATTTTTTATATTGAAAACAAGAAATGATGTTAAGATATTTTGTAATCCTATTTTAATCCTTCCTAGCTATAGATATAATTAAGCAAACATAATCATCTGCTGCACCTTTATATTTATCTTAAACCAACTGTGAGCCATCAGTAATGGCAAGAAAACCAAGAAAGAAATATGGGGGAAACAGGAAGATATCAGGCTTTGAGGACTGATGATCTGCATCCCATTCTTTTAAGTGAGCTTAGAAACCAGAATGGAACATGAAGATGCCAATATATGTTCTATCACCTGTACTACTAACCTTGAAAGCCTAGCAGAGTGATTAACTAATTGTATTGTACATGGTGGCAAATCTCACAATCAATGTGATAGTTTATTTTCATTGTCTATTTGTCAGGCTCTAGATCAGCATGGAAACATGCCCCTAAGTGTATCTATAAGGTTTCCTGTGAGATTTAAGTGAGGAAGGAAAGCCCACCTTGAAAGTGGATGATAGGATTTCCAAAGACTTTTAAAAGAAAAAAAAAGCTGAATAAAAAGAAGAAAGTATTCTAAGGCCCAGCATTCATTGTCTGCTGCTTGCTAACTGCAGATGTGATGTAACCAGCTGACTAACACTCCTGGTGCCACGACTAACCTAACAAGGTAGACTATATATCTATAAATTGTGAGCCACAATTAAACCTTTTTTCCTTATTTTGCTTTGACCAGTATTTTGTCACTTCAATGATCCAATGAAGAAGAAATCTAATCTAGAATTAGGTCACTGGGTAAGAACAGTGGAAGACCTAAGTCAGATGAACATGAGGCATATACCCTGGGGTGTGTGTGTGTGTGTGTGTGTGTGTGTGTGTGTGTGTAGGGGGGTGTTGTAGGGGGAGGGAAACTTCATATCTAAAGCATCCTTTATTTCATTGAAAGGAAACAGATCTTCAGACTCTACAGAAGTGCTTAAAACAAATATCACTCTATGTAATGACCACCCACTCCCATCAAATGGCAGGCCTCATTTAAAAATACCAAAAAGGAACAGAGATAGGATAAAAATACCAAACTCTCAAGTCAGAGTTGGAGTCTAGTCTCATCTATAGCAATTATAAACTGAAAAAAGTCACTGAATATCTGTATCTGTGAATTGGAATATAAATGTCCACCCCACAAGTAGACTATGATAATTGAACCAGGAATACCTGCCAATGGTGAGACTCCACACTACTATCCATTATCATTAGCAACTGTGTTCCTTTACTTGGTTTTCTTTTGATGTTCTCTGTAATGCTAGTCTTTCTTCTTCTCTATTATAAGCATATTTTTTTCAAAACCTGAAAATCCTGTTCCTATGTATTGTATTGTTTTCTGTCTTTAATATTCAATAAATATCTGCAAAGACACTGCCATCTTGAGGTGTATATGCATGGAGGAGGACTTCAGGCATGCTATAGTTTGTGTGTAATTCAAAGGAGAAATTCACATTTTGGTCCTTGCCTTCTACCTTGTTAGACAAAAGGTATCTGTGATTCTCTGCTGTATATGAGAGGCTACCCAGCCTGTGAGAGTACATGAATTTTCCTGTTTCTTTCATTCCACTATAAACATGCTGAAATTACAGATATACTATAGTACCCAGCTTTACATGGGTTCTAGTGATTCCAACTCAGGTCTGCACACTTACACATCAATGATTTTGCCCACTGAGATTTCTCTCCTGCCCAATATTTGGAAATAGATAAACAAAAAGCACTCAGAATCAACAAAAATCCTGTGTTGTGAACGCAGAACATTATGACCTAGCAATCACTATTACTATTGTTGCAAATAAGAAAGAGTGTTCTCATGTTTAATGGGTCATGGGATAGATAAAATGAAAGTGTGTCTGGTGTTTGTGGGTGACAATGGTCTCTGAACCAACTTTCCAGTGATTAGCAGAAAAGAGAAAATGAAAATGGAATATAATAGGATTGATTCAGAGCCACTAGAAATGTTACACTGCAGACTTTTTCGTTTAAATTTAATCTTTTTTATAGTTCAGATCTTATTTCCCTCTTGGTCCACCCTCTGACTGTTCCTCCTCCCCCATAGCCCTCTGTCTCCACACCCTCACCCACACCCCCCATCCTCACCCCACTCTACTCCACAAGGCCTCTAGTCTCTTGGGGGTTAGGTGTATCTTTTCTTACTGAGTCCAGACCCAGCAATCGTCTACTGTATATGTGTTGAGGACCTCATATCAGCTGGTGTGTGCTGCCTGGTTGGTGGTTCAGTGTCTGAGAGATCTCAGGGGTCTAGGTTAGTTGAGATTGCTGGTCTTCTTATAGAGTCGCCATTTTGTTAACAAGGCTGACACAGAATCATGCCTGAGGTAGATTTAACTTCCTCTGTCCTCATCTCAGTTTCTACAGGATTTCATCTGCTTTGTGATATAGTGAACAGATATGTTGTTTTCAGAAGCATCCTCTAGGAGGTAGATGACTAAAGTTTATTTACTATTTGATGTTATTTATGAAAGCATCTTCCTTGCTCTTTCTGTGTCTTTAGCCATACTTTTCAGCCACCCATGTTTTCCCTTTATCTCAACCTAATATGTTTTTTAAGGTACTTGGATCTAAAGGCAAACCATATACTACATTCCTTTTCTTGGAGAACCCTAATGCTCTTTCACCTATATGACACAGGGTCTGTGAAGTCTTGCAATTTTCTTTAAATGTGTCCATTTTTATACCGTATTGCTTCAGTGCATCTGACCACAGATGTATTCTCAAGTCAGTCCCTTTCTGATGCCTGCATTATAACTACATAGTAAGACTTGCATACTGGATTCAACTTAATGAGAAATGAAGGGAGAGTTGAAATCTGATTATCCATTATGATTATCAGCAGTGAGCACAACAGACAACACAAATGCAGACTGAAGACCTAGCTCCTGGTATCACTGAAAGTGAGACAAATGAGCAAGCACTCAACCTTAAGGAGTTTGCTTTTGCTGTGGCTTCACCAGAAAATATTCTGTTGCTGACACAATGTATGCATCCTTTTGCTACAATCAAGTTTCTACAACCAGACCTGTCCACAAAGTTCTTCCCTACTGTCTTGAGGGAAATGCAAATTCAAATATGTTCCATTATCATGGCCTTACCTCCTATTGGACATCAAGGTGCACAGAAAATGTGTGGAGGCTTGGACTTATCCATTAACACTTGCAAAACAGAGATGGAGACAAAGACAGTAATTAGCATGCTCATTACTTAGTTCTTTCTCTTACTGTAGAGCATAGTGCATAGCAAGCACTTAATATATTGATGATTTCAAAGGGAATCACTGAATGTGTGTGTGTGTGTGTGTGTGTGTGTGTGTGTGTGTGTGTGTGTGT
>NW_021620842.1:5571511-5628376 GCF_004785775.1 Grammomys surdaster | reverse complement strand
TGTGTGTGTGTGTGTGTGTGTGTGTGTGTGTGTGTGTGTGTGTGTGTAGTGGGGGAAACAACTCTGCTGCTCTCCGTTTGAGCTACTCACAGTAGATAACTCAGCTCTACCCAAGGAATGACATGTTTTACTCACAAAAACGGGACTTTCACAGACCATGGGAGCTTTCTTAGTTTATAGTAAAAATCAAAATTCCTGAAATCACTACCTGTGAGTCAGCTAGGTCTTCTTTGACTTTTTTTTTCCTACCTAGAGTCCGGGTTTCATGGTTTTATTTCTGCAGGAAAAGAGACATGCCTATTACTTACTTTGAGAAATAAATAAAAAGACTCCATTATTTTTCATGATTCTTCAAAGCAAATTTTTACATGAAACTCTCACAAGCTCCTAAGAATAATGACAATTAGCCTCAGGCAAGATCTTGCTGCGTGCTAGACATTCTTTTACTTTATACATAGTAGGAAGGTAGTAGCTTGACCCTATTCTACATATAAAGAAACTGGGGTTGAGTAGACTTTATTAAGGACCTGGAGCTACTGAATTGTTAAGCCAAAATTCCAACAGGAAGTTTGATTTCCCAGCCCACTTTCAGGTCCAAAACCTTATTCCATGCAACAAGGTTACTATGACAGGGCAAGATTTCAAGATAGGTGTTAGATGTTATGTTTTATGCTAAATGTAATGACCAATCTCAGGCTCAATGAAGGGAAAGGGGTCACCCAAGTTCTCATATTAAAATTAGCCATTGCCAGGGCCTCATAATCAATTTAAAAGTTGCCCAGGAGGAGTAGCATCCATGAGACAGAAACAGGATACAATGAAGACATTCATGTAACAGAGGTGGACCAGAGCTATATATACTATATCTAATGTCCAGAGAGGAAAATTAATCCGAATGAGGTCACACAGAAAACCAACACTTGAATCTACATCCTGGGTCCAATATAGATTAACTGAGACATCTTTATTATGATTCAAGCCACTAGGCCACACTCACAGACTATCTAAAATCTCTGCAACTAACAGAAAGATTGTGGTATGTGTGATGTGTGTGTTGTTGTGTATTCATAAATGTAATGCAGAGGAGAGGAGAATGTGTTTGATATCTTAACTTTTTTGTGTTTATTATGTGGTGGCTATTTTGGAAACATCTTTTGGAGATTAAATCCAATTAGGAAACAGATGGCACTGAAATATTGTCAAACATATCAGATCAGCAGCAAATCACTAGCTTAATTATGTAAATAATTAAAATGTATATTTACACCTGATCATGCAAACAAGGGTGAAATGTCTGATTTCAGGGTTGGTTATAATCCCTGGCAAAGAGTCAAGTTGTAAAAATAGGTCATGCCCAAGTCACTACTTTAGTGTTTCATTCATATACTGTCTTGGAAAACATAACTAAGAGCCAATGACTGATCTTGGGAGAGTGCTCAGTCCATAAAGTACTTGCTTTGTAATCCTATGGGCCTCAGTTTGATCCCTAGTAGCCAAATTTAATAAACAATCCAGGAATGTTTGTACACACACAAAGGTACATGGTACCTGGGGATCTTCATCAAGTTATCTTGTGACCTTCACATGGTCATGCCCTCCCACAAATACACACATGACCCTAAACATGCACAAACACAGATATAAACACAGATCTATAAATAGGCACAGATAGATCATAGATAGATAGATAGATAGATAGATAGATAGATAGATAGATAGATAGAATTTAAAGAACCAGTAACAAACAGTAGTTCGCTGAGCATGCCCAGGCTATAAGGCTAGACTTGGTTAAGAGACCATCCTAGTTGGGTAAATGCAGGCTTAGGTCTATGATATTTTCCTGCTTCTCCTCTCCCAGAAACATTTGCAAGGTCCCTGTTGCCTCAGACTCATAGTCCTTGTTAAAAGTACACTCTCCATTGTGTACACCTTGACATAATTACTTTCATCTACATCCCCAATTATATCCTCCAAAAAAGTATAACCGATATTGAGGACTGTGGATATAGCTCAGAGATACCTAATCCTGTACAGGGCTATGAGATTGATCCCAACACCATTACAAACTAAATAAAATGACTTACATAAAACATTTAGACTTGAGGAAAGATCTGTGTTCTTGTGTTGGCTTACTCACCTAACACAATTTTAACAGCTATGAAACAGATCAGAAAAGTATAAATAATTTTCTGTGTGCTCAATTCTGTGTCAGAAACTAACGTATACAACACTTATTACTGCTTACAATATCTCTATCTGTTCCCATTTCACAGAGAAGAAAATAGAATAATGGTATAGTAAGTAACTTCTTAAATCGAGCACAGAATATACTAGACAGAGTCATGATGTAACAGTTAAAATAACAGCTATTTAAATGTAGAGGAACTTCCCCTGCACCCCTTTATTTTTTTATCTTTCATATACTTAGAGAGTCTGGAGCCTATGCTATGACTCCGTGGGCATCAATGACCTAGCTATTTCTATTTGCTCTTCCAGTATGTTCAGTACATAACATCCACCTTCTGGTCCCTATTCATTGTTTTCCTCTTTATTCTGGATAGGCTTTTGCTCAATTGCAGTTCTAAGGTATCATCCAATAATTTTAACATCTGGATGCATACCTTCTCTTTTGAATCAGGCTTTTCCTAAGACCAACAAACTTTTTTAAAAAATGAAAAGGAGTAGTTTCTATGGTGAGTAACAGGAAATATTATACCTTTTGCCTTCATCATTTTGGTTGCTCACTTTGGGAAAATTTTATGCCACACACACATTTGTTTAGCACAACTGAGCCCCAGATTTATCCATCTAGTATATGAGCTAGTTGGGAATTGATAGGACTGTAAAATCAACCTTTAAATGACTATAGCTCTAATGGACATGGTCCCTGAGCCAAAAACACCTCAGCTCCAATATTCCTGATACAGACACGTGAAAAATAAGTCCTGAAAACATCAAAGCATGTAGTTTTGTGAAACTCACTGTAAATCTGTAACATTCAAATTCAACTATGGGGAAGACTGAGAAAACAGGCAACAATTGTATATGTGTATAAACATATTAAATAAATTTCAACAGTCTGTTCTGACTTAGGATCCTGTGTTTAAGGAATACTAGATGCCTGGATTGATATAGTACATCTTCTTTTTAGCAATTTCTTCTATCAAAGTCATAGATGGCTTTCTGTTCTCTATTATCTTTGTGCATGGAATGTCTTTCTTTCCTAAGATAGGAGTTCATAGCTTTCTGTTCCTATCCTTTCCTTCATTCTTTCCTCATTTCCTCCCTTTCATACTTCCCTTCATTTTTTCTTCCTTTTTCAGTTTCTTGACACTTGGCATCTAATAAGCCATCTCACTTGATCCATCAGAGAAAGCAAGTGAAAGCAATAGAGAATACAAGAAACATAAAAATTATCAAAATTTTTATAAACTTCCTAAACACAGGATATCTATCTCATCAATTTTACTCTATTTTGTTCCTGAGCAGCAAATGACCAATGAAGGTCAAACTAAACTAGGACAGATTACACAAAGACAGAACACACAAGGGGTGGGGATTACTGGAGCCTTCTTGTCTTCCTTCCTTCCTCTCACTTTGTAGCTTTCCCTGTGAATTAATGATCATCAGTCTATCCATCCACCTATTCACTTCTTTCCTGAAGACTTATTCTATAGTTCATGTGCAATTCATGTGAAACTCAGAGAACTCTGTCATTCCCCATTACCTACTTGAATTATTTGTACTTCTCTATGGAACACTCAAGAATCTCTTTCTCTATCCCTTCTTTTGTTCAGCCCCATCTTCTATTGTTTTACTGTTTTCCATGTTCTCTGAAGAGCAATGTCCTTTTTTTCTATGACACTCCTTCTATATATGATTCTTCTTGTGCCCATGTCTGTGTCTGGTGGTACTTAGAAATCCAAACCAGAGTCAAAGACTCAGCATCCAGCAAAATACTATCATTTATCACTGCAGGTGAATTATTTAATTCTTTAAAATTGTTTTCATTTATAAGACAAGGATCTTCATAGGATAGCTGGATAAAATAAATTTGTAATATATGTAATATATGAACACGATATCTTAAAGATAAGTGTTCAGTAAGTGGAAGCCAATGCAATTGTCATCAGGTCCTTCTTTGAATCTAGATGGAAGGTTGGCCACACTATGCACTATACCATATTTTTTATTGGATATTTTATTTATTTATGTTTCAGATGTCATCCAATTTCCCCTCCCTAGAATCCCCCATCCCATCCCCCCTCCTCCTTTTTGCTTTTAAAGCATTTTAATTACATGCATGTATTAAGGTCAGTTCTAGGCTGAATGTCTAGCAATACAATAGATGCAAATAGTCAAGAAACAAGCAAGACAATAAACACAAATAGTCAAAGAACAAGCAAGGCATTAAACACAATTCTGTGATCACTCCCATGATCACTGTTTCTAAGGGCTTATCAGAATGATCAGAATATCTGAGCCAACTTCCTTGTCCCAGCATAAAGTCATTTTCATGACTGAAGCCTACTTCCTTATTCTAGCCTAAAATTTGATTTCTGTCTGAAATTACTTCTTTGTTCATAATTAAGTGTTCTTGCTTGTTTTGTTTTCTTTTCTTTTAAGATAGTCTCATGTATCTCAGGCTGGCCTTAAACTATGTATGTACCACATGATGATGCAAATTTCTGACCCTCTTTTCTTCACATTCCGAGTACTAAGATTAAAAGTGTGTATCACACCCAGTTTAGACAGTATAGGAGATCAAGCCCATGGTTTCTGTATTATAGAGAAACATTACTAACTGAGCCACAAGCTCAGCCCCTCGGCATACTTATGTCTAAAATTGAATCTGATGGCCACCATCTACTTAACACATTTCCGACAGTCTACAGATGAAGAAACTCACTGGCTGAAGGTAGGACCACACAGATAAATGATTGTGAAACTCAAACTAGAACTTAGTTTCTCAGTTAAACCATAGTGTTCCTAATCCTTTTAGTGAACATTAAATCCCAAGATCAATTAAAGAAGGGCTTTTTAAACTTTTTATACTCACAATCCCTTTCTGCTCAAGAATTTTTAAAGTTTTATCAATACTAGTAGTAGTAGTAGTTGCTGTTGTTGTAACAGTATTAGTGTACGTGTTTATGTGTGTGTACATGTATGTGTGAATGTGTGGGTATGTTATACACTGGTGTGCCTGTGGAAGTCAGAGGCGAACTTTCAAGAGTGAATTCTCTTCTTCCTCTAGCCAAAGTAGGATTTCTCTTGTTGTTTCTGCCTCTTTGTATACTCACAGAAAGCTAGATCCTGATTTTGTGGGCTATTCTTCTGTTATCTGTCACCCATCTCATAGAAGTAGTGAAGGAAGTATAGAAAGGATCCAACATTTATTTTTACATAAGTTTCTGGGATTGAACTCTGGTCATCGTGTGCTCAACAAGCACATTCACCTGCTGAGATATCTGGACTCTGAACAGAAAATTTCCTAATTGTCATTTAAAATGTAGTCATACAAATCACACATTTAATAATTTAAAATTATAAAATATTTATATTATAATATAAAATTATAACTATTTCAAAATAATTATTTAATGTACATATACATTTTATCATTTATTAAAAACAAAAGCAACTTTCTCTATTAACAAAATACATGTATATTATCTTCATAGAAAGAATTAAATTGTGGCTTGATATTTGCTACTTTATGATGTATAGCATCTTAAATACTTTTATTTCAGCTGATCAATACTTTGATTTTTACAATCTGATGGATGCTATTTTATATAAACACATAAAACAAAATGGTTGAAGTAGGTTTAGAACCATTTCAGAAAATTGTTAGAAATTCTGTCCTAATACCGAGAAAATGTTCTTCTAATAATTCTCATGAAATCTTGATCAGTACCATATACAGAAGTTTTTTAAAATCAGACATTCTAACGCAATTTAATCCCAAAATATACTAATTTTCTACTTCCATGTTGAGGAATGATGATGGAAAAATATTGTTTTTATAAAAGCAGAAAATTTTGTACACTAAAAGTGTTGCAACATATGATGTATGACATATATTAGTTTGAGTCTGATTCTAGGTGGTTTATACTGGTATATAGTAGGTGTTTTCTAGTGTACACATGGCATGATGACATGTGTAACACACATGCATATTCCTAAATCAAGGCCACCATAAATTTACATGTCAAAATAGGGTTGGATGGTACCAGAACACCTTGGGCTAATGATATGCATTTTATTTTTAATTAGTTTTTTGTTACTATATATTCAGAAGCACTTTATTCTCAAGTTTTGGGGTACCAAATAGACTCAGTTATAGGGACCTATATGCTCTTGGGGAGGAAAGGGAGGAGGAGGAAGAAGAGGAAGAGGAGCAGACAACAGAGGAAGCTGAGACCAAAAGAAATGGTCCTCTGGGTTGAAATCTCTTTCTTTCTGGACCTCCTCCTTTGGAGGCATTATCTCTGACCCTCAAGGGATATTGAGCTGTCACAGAAAGCTAAAGTCCTTGGGAAAGTAGTGGAGTTGAAAAATGTCTCCCTCTGAGTTGGTATATAGAGTTCAGAGTTTTCACATCTACTGCCAAGCCTGAAAACCCATTTCATCCCCTAGATGGGCAAGAACAAAATAAGTTCTAAGGAAACCCTGTCCTCCCTTCTGATCTATACCATTTAAACATATGGTCAAGATTAAATCAACCAGGTAATCATTTTTAGAATGTGTGAATTTCAAAGTGCCACAGAGGATACTAAAAGTTTATAACTAAGACAACTTTAAGACCAATGAGAACTGACTAATCATCAGAGAAAATTAAAAAGAAAAATATGCAAGAGAAGCCAACTATTGAGAAAGTATTCCTCATACAGGGAAAAGCCTGAAGAGACAGAAAAAGCCTATCTCTGTGGTTTAATTACCTGTGACTTTTTTTTCTAACATATTCTAACCTGCTCTCTACCTAGAATTATTTCTCATACTTATTATGAGGTAAAGTTTTGAAAATTGCTTTTTTATTGAACAACCTGAAGTGTGTGTTGGGGGGGGGGAGATTATAAGAATGGGGGGATCAACATATCTATCTCCTGACCTGATCTCTATTGGAAACACATTCTCAGGCCCAGATGTAGACCCTTCAAGTATGGAATCATTAACTTTGGTTGTTTGTCATCTGTACCTTTCTCCATCATCAGTGGGAGCCAGATTTAAGAATCATGAGCCTAATAGGTAAAAATTCAGTCCTCAAATTGAGACTGACAGACCTGAGATCTTTAAGCAGAAGTCTTTCCTAGGGCTGCTTTGGGACTGCTATATGATGGTGCTAAGAACAAGCAACAGGATGCAGAAAAAGGGACAGTAACTGAAAGAAATATAGTACCTAGAACTCACCTCCCAGTTCTAACCAAAGCACCCTACTACAATCCTATTTGCTCACTATGTCTTCATGGAAGAAGGCTCACCTAACTTTAAAAGGCTTGAGAGCAGCTAATCTTGATGACCTTTACTTTATTTAATCAATAAATAGTTACTGAGGTGTCATGTCAGTCTGTGTGCAAAATCAAGCTTGAGTTAGACATGTGCCTCTTCCATGAGACCCCACAGCTGGGAGAGAAAATGAGTCATTCATAGTCACTGAATACTTCCAGGTTTAGCAAATGTGAAGCTATAAGGTCTCAGGTGGGTTGAATCTCTAAACTAGTTTTACCTTATCTACAGGAGTCTCAGAACAAAGACAAGGAGCTCTTAATAAAAAACTTAGAAAATAAAATCATCTAAAGTTTTTTTTAATCCTTTTTAATTATTAGAAAGAAAATTTCACCTCCTTGATGGCCATTTGTCAATGTGTAAGTACATTTTTAGTTGTTACTACTTGGGAACCAGTGACAATTCTATTATAGGCAGCAAGTAAGGGTGCTGCTAAGCATCCTACAGTTGACAGGACATCCAGCATTTTGCAATGAAGAATTATTCACACAAGCTAACAGTACAATGCAGGAAAAATCCTACCCTGAAGCTATAGAAACATAAACTAAGCATTTTCTAGGGCTTTCAAGATTATTAATACACTGATTCTTGTGAGGTATGGTCAAAGAACAAGTTGTCAGGGGAAGGACTGGAAGTTTTTAAAGCCAGACTGCTTTATCCCCAAGGTGATGTCTCAAGTCAAACTGGGGCAGGACTTTGGAGATCACATAACAAAGCTAAAATGATAACCTAAGCCCCTCAATGGCTATGGTATGTCCAGAGAAACAACCTAGTCAATAGGAAAAGTCTCTTTTCCTTGCATCACAGGGTTTGACAAGTTGTAATTCCCATCCTTTCCGTTATCTTCCTTCCTCAGGCAACTATCACAATACCTCCTTTTATGTTCTCTTAATACTTTGGTAGTATTTTATCTCCATTTATCCCTGGTAGCCAGGCACACAAACCCAATATACATAAGATTCCCACCTCAAAGAGAACTGTTAGCTGAGCCAAAAGATAGTCTGTCCATCTTGCAACTTCAGTACTACAAAGAGAATGATGGCCATGACTCATGGGGTTTATCTTTAGTTCAACTCACAGCCACCACTATGAGCTTCATGATCTTGACAGACTTATTTTTGCTTCTGAGTTTCAATGTCTTCATCTGTAAAGGGAAGTTTACAGAGTTCCTTTTCAAAGGGCTTTGGATAATAATACATATGAAATTCCCAGCTCAACATAGTAACATGATGAGGGGGCAGTGACTATGACATGGAAAATTAATCCCTTTCCAAGTTTTAGCCTGGATCCCACAGCTGAATATCACTCAAGTGATATCTCCTGCATTGCCTTCCCCCTCCCCCACTTTGCTGTCTCTGTAGAGAAGTTCATCTGCAAATGGGCTCCATAGAGGAAGGTCCTTTATTCCCTGTGCTTAATGAACTCATTTCTATCTTGGAAACAAGCAATCATTGGGATATTGAGGTGTAAAACAGTCTTGGGATTATTTACGTGAGGCTATATCCCATTAAAGAAGAAGGTCCTCTTGCTCAGTGACGTTACACATCCCATTCCATGTCTTCTCAACCCTTGGACAAAGTGACTCCACTCCAGATTAAGATGATCGTGGAGCTGGAGCTATGCCAAATCCACCCCTTAACTCATCTACTTTCCCACAAATGAATTCAGAAGCCAGGCTTGATCTCCACGCAGTCTATCATACTCATCCGTCTCTCCTGGGGATGATTGGCACAAATTTTTACCCCTGGTTAGCAGTTTGCTTCACGGCCCTTCTCTCCTGCCAATCCCTAATTCATCCTACCAAGCTTTAAAATGTGCCACCAACAGCCACCACTGTAATAGTTCCCATACTTAAAACATTTGTATCTGGCTACAGATGTAACTGCAAAGAAAAGCTATCAAGTCTATTATTCCTAAATTCCAAATTTATTCAGTGTTTTAAAAATTAACTTATTAAGCCTTAACCATAAAAGTGCCAGGCCCCATGTTAGACATTAAGGATACAGGAATGAACAAGCAAACAGGCCTCTGACTTGAGGGTACTTGTTACTCCTGTGATGAGGAGGGGAAGAGTTCAAAGCAGAACCTGCAGGACACTTGGAGCCTGGGGACAGAAAAGGCTTTGCAAAAAAGTTAGACTCAGTAAATTGATGCCCAGAGGATGAGTGAGGATTAAGCAGGTATGTTAGCTAGCTTTGCATTGCTGTGACATAGTATCTGACAAAACAACTTAAAAGGAGGAAAACTTTATTTAAACTAATGATTCAGAGATTCTTGTTCATTGTGTTCGACCTGCTCCTTTGCTTCTTGATGAGACAGGGCATTGTGGTGCATGCAGCTAAGGGTACTCAGATCACAGCAGACAGGAAAAATGAAAGAAAGACAAATTGGTGTCAGGTAAGATGAGGTAGAACCAAAGAAATACCCCAGTATCCTACCTCCTCTACCTAGGGTTGGCCTTCTGAAGTTTCCTGAATTTCCCAAAATAGCATCATCTGCTGGGAACCAAGCATTCAACACATGAGCCTATGGAGAGTGCTTCAGATTAACAATATAACAGGAAGAGGAAGCAGGTTAAAGCAAAGGACAGACTATGGAGTCCTAGAGTTGAGTGAATACCTTGAGTGAATGGAATGAAAAATTCAGGTTTGCTGAAATAGAGAAGGATGAGAAGACTAAAAGATAAAAGCAGAGAAAGACTCAAGAGCAGAGCATCAGTGTTTTCCTAAGCCCAATGTGCACAATTCAGTATGCACAATTGTGCACAATTCAGTATGGATCTTGATGCTTTCTATGTACCCAAGCTTCCCTAGGAGCATGGGTAAGGGAAGAGATAGGATGTCAACATGCCATAAAACAGGACCACCTATATCTCTGCTAGCAGAATAAAGCTATTTTTAATGCTAAGATTCAAATATTGGTCAATTTTAGGACCTGAAAAGCAGGGGATGCATATCTGATTTTGTCCAGAGAGCTAGCCTCTCACATAGTGCTCAGTAGAGTGATATCCAGTAAGCAGTGGGTGGAAGAGTGCAAATGGTATGGTCACATGGAAGAATCTCCAGGAAATGCAAATTAACATGTGAGTAAACTGAAGCAGAGGAACATCACTTGGAGAATGTTTATCATGGGTAAGATTTGATGGACAGGAAAGGAGAAGAATATATTTCAGACAGAAGGATATGTATGTAAAAAAATGCAGAGGTGAAGAGTCAAGGATAAGTTGGGGGTAGGGTGTCTAGAGAGCAATGGAAGATTTATGCTCAGGAGAAGTGGCAGTTTGGTAGGCAGGAGGATATGGATATGGGAAATCCTGAAAGCATTAAGGATTTATGGGACAACCTACAATACAAAGGGAGTTATAGATTAGAAGAAAGGAAGAGCCATGAGGGACAGTGTGTTTTGAAAATAGTAGGCTAAAAGTTTGTAGTGTAGAGAGAGAACAAAGGGAGAGACAAACAGAAGTGTCCAGTGTCATCTAGAAATAATGCTCAGGGAATCAAGAGTATTTCAAAGAGTCACACTGCTCATAGGTAAGAGAAAGCAAACTGTAGACAGCAAATTGACTAAAGGTAGAATTCAAGTTGTGTGTGTGTGTGTGTCTGTGTCTGTGTGTGTGTCTGTGTCTGTGTCTGTGTCTATGCACGTTTGAGTTTGTAAATGCATATGCATCATATATGTAACTGTTTGCTGTCTCATGTGAACACATGCATATGGAGGCCAAAGGTCAATCTTACAAACTCAGGAGCCATCCAGCTTGTTTTTTTGAGACAGTCTCTCACTGAGACCTGGGCCTCACAGATTAGTGTAAAATGACTGGCTAACAAACCCTAAGGATCTATCTGGTTCTACAGTGCAGGGATAACAAATAGACCACCACACCTTTTTAACACAGATGTTTAGGCTTGAACTCAGGTCCTTGGGCTAACACAACAAACAGTTTATAGACTGAGCCATCTCCCTGCCCCCCTGGGATCCAAGGTTTATGTGTATCCTAGTCCCAACCAATCCTCAAAGCTTACGAATGGATTATTATTTCTAAAATGGCTATCCAAATTCCAGGACACGAAATGGGCCATGTTAGAAGGATGCAAACTGTGGATCCAGGAACTATAGCCTGAAGAGCCCAAATGAGGCCAACTAAGAAGAGTTTTTAGTTGCTGAATGGTTGGAAAAATCAAGAGAATAATATTTTGTGACACATGAAATTTAAATTTCAGAGTCTATAACGATAGTTCCACATAGTCATGCTGTGATTAGAAATTGTCTATTGCTGCTTTTCAGCTCTGAGATGAGATCTGAATCGCTTTCATGAGACTTTGTGGATCACTACACCATGTGAAAGAAACTATACACGTGCTATTCATAGAGAGAGTCTGCTCTTGAACCCTGACTTTTGAGTACAAGGCATTGCTCTTCATTTATCTCCAATCTGTCATATGGTCAAGTTAAAATGTAGAACACGATTTGCAAGTTCAAGTTTGAGTTTAGTGTGACTGAAATCTAATGGTGTTGCTTACTGAATCCTTTTAGTGAGGAGTGAGTGTGCTTTGGGCAGAGAGGAGGCTTGATTTTTGTGTTCCCCTTCACTGAGAGTATAAATCTTGCAGACCAACTGTGACAAAGGTTTTGATGGAGGGAGGGCATGGCATGGGTCCTAGGCTCTATCAACCAGTTGGAGGTGCAGGAAAAGGTGCAGCCCTGCCGAGGGAAGGGACTTGCAGTAGGGAAGGGATATGTGAATGGAGACTGAGTTTCTTCCTAGGACACTGTCTGAAGAGAGTTAACATGCTGGGAGAGAAGGGGAACAACTGTGGTCAGCCTGGCCTGGGAGGCCTGGTGCCAATTCAATTTTCACAGCATCCCACCTCCATCTGGAATGAAAACTCTTTTCTTAATGCTCTTATTAAACCCTAATCTTAATCGTATTCATCATTATTAAGGCTTGAAATTGTCTGGAATATTTAAATAGGGCCAAGCTGATAGTCAAAGGGACAGATTTAAAGAGACAGCTAAAATTCTCTTCATGGACCCCACCTAATAATCATTGGAGATTTAGTGCCTGATAGAAACCAAGGTTTCTGAAGTGAGCAATTCACAACAGCGTCACAGGGGAGGGGGTTGCCAATTACACTTTGCATGGATAATATTAGTCTTTCTTTCAAAGTCTCCTGAAAAACTTATCAGGAAAGGGGAGAGGCATAAAGGGAAGATGAATTAAGGGTTTAAATCTACCCAAGGACTTGGAGAAATATTGAAAGCAAATAACTATGGGCCTCACTCCTTTCAACTCCAAAACAATGTCCATTAAATAACTCCAATGCCTCATTCCCTGTCGCCAAGAATCTCATTACTAGCTGTCCCCAGAAAGTCACATGGCCTGGTCCAGCTCTTATCTCCTGATACAGGGCAGGCAGGCCATCACCACGGCTTTTAGAATGATTTGCTGAGGAAGAAACAAAGGTTTTTTTTCTTTCTTTTTTCTTTGCTAAATGAAAATTTTAACTGAAGATGATAGGTTTCCCTTTTTGTTTCCTCATGCATGTGACAGGCAGTTGGTGAGTGTGACTCTATCAATGATTTACTTTTTGGCCCAAACATGAACCATGCACTGCATAGATGTTGTCCCACTTAATTCTGGCTAGACTGGTATGGAGTAGGACTCACAGTCTCTGTTTCATAGATGAAGCATCTCATGGCAGCAGAAAATATATTGAGCATGATCACCCCACTGGATTTGAACTCTGAGCACAGGCCCATTTTTCTCTCCTTTCATGTTACATGTTTTCTCTCCTTTTCATGTTTCTCTCTTTTCATGTTACCAGACTCCTACTCTCCCTCAAAGAAGGGATGGTATAAGAGAAAGCCATAGATGCCCTGCAGGCAAGAGATCATTGAGGAAAAGGAATTTTTTTTTATAATATCCATATTATCAAGTTTGAACCTTGAATACTAAAACAATCTATTTAACCTTTACTCTGGATAATGCATACATTAGATGGGGAATCCTATATACTATCATAAAAATGTGGGAATTTGAAATCCTCTGACATAAAATCAAATAGCCCAGCCATAAAAGGCATCGCTTTTATGTGATTATCTTGCCAATATCTTCGTGTTCCTAAACTAAATCAAACTACAATTTTCCCCACATGCCCTGAATTTAATGGGAGCCATTAATGGGCCTGATTCCTTATAGATCTCCCTGTAATAGGAACATCGCCTCTTATGCCCTGGCCGATTAAAATGAAGTCACTATGCTGGCATCTGTTAGGTTGCTTTAAGTATGTTGAAGAGTTGCCCTGCTTGAAATACCAAAGTTGTTGACACTGAAACTGGCATTCACAACCTTCCTAAAATACCCAGTATCAGTATATCTTTCTGGAACCTCTACTATTTCTATGTACCATCTCTTCCCAAAATCCAATAGTATCAGAAGGGAAAACGGTTTTTTGTTGTTGTTGTTTTGTTTTGTTTTAAGAGTATCTATTCCAGAAATAACAAAAACAGTTGGAATCATATCTTAACTCTGGCATTTTAGAGTACTAAGTCAGAGGATTCTGAAGCTAACTAAGGTGTCCTCCATGCTGTGAGTTCGTTGAATATAATCCTACACTCCACAACTCTTCCTACATGTTTTTAACCTCTTCTTCTTCCAGATGTAGTAACTGAGACTCGGAGATCATCTAGACATCTGCAAGGTCACAAAATGTATAAACAACATCCTTTAAGGATGAAACCTGGTTGAATATGAAAGAGCATATTTCCAAGAACAAGGAAATAATGATTTGCAAAAGGCAGAAGGAAGCTTCCACCACATCAGCGAAGATCTAAAGTCCCTCAAGTCAACAAAGACCTACAACCACAGCCCTTAGTCAATCTTAGCAAGTTTTTCTTTCTTCACTCTACTTTTCCAACATTTTCTCTATTGCTGCACAAAAGTGTCCTTTTACTGATGGGAAATCCTCTTCCAAAAAGATAATGAATTTTGTATTTTTTTGAATAGCATAAATTTTCCCCAGAAAGGACCCTACCTTTGCTTCTGGCTATCAGATACTGGTACCCCTTGATCATTGAGTGTGTTCCCTGAAAACAATTACAATGAAGAGAGACAAAACAAAGAGGAAACATACCAATTGCTAAACATTTAACTCCTCCACCACATCTACAACCTTATAACCTTCATGATAACACCCTGTGCAGCACGCGCGTGCGCACACACACACACACGCACAAACACAAAGAGAGAGAGAGAAAGAGACAGAGAGAGAGAGAGAGAGAGAGAGAGAGAGAGAGAGAGAGAGAGAGAGAGAGATTCTTGGCATGGCCCCAAGTACTTGCATCAGTCTGCTCATTCAACCAAACTTTCTAACTTTGTTTTCTCCGTTCCACTCCATAATCCATCAGCCTTGATTTAGAAGGACAACTAACACTATCAAGGCATTGTTTCTTAACAGATTATTAGCAGGATATTAGCAATGGGTTTCTCTCCTATTTTTGTCAGTCAATAGTTCAGAAAACCTGGTTGTGTAACCAGTGATTTCTACCTTTTCATGATAACGTATGATGTTACTCTTAGTATTGTAAGTTACTTGTCAGTACATACCTACCTCTCTAACTTCACAGTTCCCATATATCCTGTCCATCTACTGACCCTGTTTAATTTTCAAAACCTGGATTTCTGGTTTCCACCTTTGAGACTCTGTCTCCAACCCTCCTGACTTCGTGAATCCCAGGGAAATCTACATGAGTCACTATTCTCCCAATACAGGAGAAGTGAGGGCACAAACTCCGAGGACAGATACTTTCTCTCTGCTTTCGTGCAGCTGTCAGATTTTCAGAAAACTATTTATCCTCTCTCTGCTTTCAATTACTCAGCCAAAACTAGAAATAAAGCTGCATGAAAACCACAGAATTCTTGTGAAGACAAAAAGAATTAATGCACCCACAGTTTCATAATGTACCACACGACCCAGATTGAGTGCTCAGCAAGTGTTTGGAATTGCCTAGCTCTTGCAAGTTTGTAACATAAGAACAGTATATCTACTTAGCTTCTATATGAAACTGCAAATTGATTGAGGTCTGGGATTTGATCTTAGTCATCTTTAAATTCCTTGGCCATCTAATGCAGTACTGGTTACCTAGGTGCTAATGAATATTTAATGAATGACTAAAGAAATGAATAAGTCTCTTTGAAACCATCCCACAGTCAGAAATGAGAGTCATTTTCCTCCGTTCTTTGCTCCCTGTGGCATGTCCTGGTTCAAGAGGACTTGTGTGAAATATTCCTTAGCTGTCACTCCAAGTCAGAAGACACAGTATATCTGTGTGACATCCAACCTCATGTTTCCCCTCCCCTACTTTAATAACCTCTCAGTAACCCAAAAGATTAAAATTCCATTTCTCTTGATGTTATCTTTGAGTGGCAAACAGCATTAAGCTTTTTCCCCTTACCTTCCCCTTTGAGTTCCTAATGAAGCAGAAGCCAGCATGACTGTTTTATGTACCTATTTGTCTGAAGTAATGGTGTCAGCAGACACAGGCTCACTCCTCCTAAGAGTCTTTGCCTGAGAATTGGTGCAGAACAACACCAGCAAGGTGCACCATAGGGTGCACTCACAGACATCACCACCTTACAATGATGACTCTGTGCCACTATCATCTTTAAACAGATGTGTGTTTCCTTTACTGCACTTGAAGCTGATTAGTGACGGCTTCAATCATATATTAATTATCCATTTACTGTGTATCTAGAACATCTGAATTGCACAACTTTGGGGACATTGTGTCATTCTCTACAGAATGACTGCTTACTTGGGAACACTGATGCTTTATATTATGAATTAGATAGGATCTAGAATCATTTTAGGAGGCAATCTCTATACATGTCTCTGAGGAAGTATCTAGATTGAGTTAATTGGTGAGGGAAGTGTCACTTTAAATGTATGTGTCATGGGCTGGGGCCTCAAAATAAATCATGCTGAACACCAGTGACTCTCTGTCCCCTTCCCTTTCCTCTCAATATTGCCCTATCCCCATCCTCATCCCATCCCTATCTGTGCTTTCTGACTGAAGATAATAATGTGATCAGATGCCTCACAGCCCTGCAGCCTGTATTACTTTACCATAATGTACTGACTGCTTCATGGAACTCTAAGGCAAAATAAAACCTTCCTGCATTAAGTAGCTTTCTGTCAAGGTACTTTGTTACAGCAACTTAAAAAGTAGCTAATACAGAAGCCAGACTTCCAGACACAGTAGGTCTCCAAGAAGCATTGATAAGATAAATGACATGCAAGTCCCTACCTTCAAGAAGCTCGGACTGAAGTAGGGGAATTGGGCTTTCAAGTACATAAGTTATCAATATGTATATCCCTGGGGCAGGAGTACAGTTAGGTTGGCAGATATTTTAAAGGCATGCTAAATGTCTGTATGTCAAAGAATGGTTCTGGAAACTAATAAGGTCTGATTTTAGTTTGGAAAGCTATGCAAAAATATATTAAGGAGATTAGAACAGAAGATTTAGAGATAGGCACTGTACAATTCCAGGAGGAAAAAAAACATAAATCTACAAAGACATTCACACATGAGAGAGCATGGCCTTTTAGGATACAGCAAGCCACTAATGCATGATTAGAGCATTAGCTTTGAAAGTCTATGCAGCAGGGAGGCAGGTGTCAGGTAATGAGGGACCTGAATATTGTGGTCAGAAATGAAGATTTCACAATGGCTAATGGGAAGTCGTGAGGAGGAGGGAATTAGAGAGCTAGGTAATCACACTTGGATGGATGATGAGGATCCTTTGTATTTCTGTGTGCATTTTTCTGACGCTATGTCTGATTGCTCCACTTTTCTCTGCCTTAGCTGAGGACTAGACTGGATGGGGCCCACTTAGCTGCACAACCCAAAACGGAATCAACCCTGCTTAGCAAGTACCTAAAGGAGTATTGTGTATCTGATCTGGAAGTCTGACATGAATCCCCCTAGCAGAATGGCGAGTACATTGGCCAGCAGCTTTTCATACACAACACTGGGCAGCAGTGGCTCAGGTAATTCTCCTGAGACTTTGGCAGGAGCTGACTCAAGCCTACCAACACTTGCACCAAGTCCAAGGTTCCCAGCACTTCCTTCTTGCACTGTGGGAGGGGAAAACCAGTGCTGGGCTATGGCTTAGGGATGGACTGATGGCCTGGAATGCCCACAGTGAGAGGCTGAGGAATGGCTAAGTGGAGCCCTGAGAGACACAGGAATGTAATGAGAAAGTCAGCTTCCTCAGATTCCCTTTCATCCCCCTCATTCAATGATTCTTTTTTTACAAAGTTACTTTTCCTTCCCTAAATAAGTCTCAAAGAAGTAGCAGGCCTGGTCTACATATTGACTGATATGGTCTCAGTTAATTGTCATCTGTCAATTGTTTACTAGTATTTGTTTAATGTGGTAAGATGAGATAGTGGTCCTTGAAGTTTCTTGGAGCCTGTGAGTATGTTACCCTATATAGTACAGAAAGGTGAGATATGGTTAAGTCTTGGGATGGAGCCTTTGCTCCAGATTATAAAGTAAAGCCCATGTCATCACCACAGTCTTATAATAAGCAGGTAAAAGAGTCATAGAGTTAAGAAGGGAGACAAGGAAACAGGGATATGTAGATGGTCCTGTTCGAAAGTGCCTCGAAAGCATGAGGGTCTGAGTTTTTTCTCCAGAACCTATGGCCTTTTTTTTTAAAGCCAGGTATGGTGGCACACACTTACAGTTTCAGAAATACTGAGGAGACAGAGCCAAATGCATCCTTGAGACTACTAAGGCAGACAGCCGACACTAATTGGTGATTACCAGGCAGGAAGAAACCTGTCTTAACAAAAAAATGGAGTTGGGTAACAGGTGAGTGGAACCTAAAGAAGCATAACCAATGTACTGTTGTGCTCTGACCTGCCCCCACACACATGTACCTGCACACATACATGCACACACACTTATAAGAAAAAGCAAATAGCCACTCCCCTTGAGTATCCAGAATAAGCACAGTTCTACCTATGCCTTGATTTTAGCCATTATACCTATGTCTACAAAGAAAGTAGATTCCTTAAGGTCATTTAAAAAGAAAGCAACAGAAGAGTTGTCCCCTGACTTCATGAATCTAACTATACAATTTGAGATGACCAACCCTATCAACAAAGAAGAAACACTATTGGCAAATTCACTGAGCAGTCAACAGCCTCCCGGAGATTACTGCATCCATTATTACAATCATGACAGCAACTGTAAAAGATAAGGCTCCTTATTTTGCTCATGAATTTTTTTTCTGACAAGGAAATGGAGATTCTGTGTGATAAAGTAATGATGGGCAGTTTGATTCCAGCTCCAGTTGTCTTTTATTTATAAGAGGAAACATTCAGCTGAATGCAAATTCTCAACATGAGTGGAGCAGCAAGTGGCAGCCAGAGATTCTATGTAGGTGACACCGAGACGACCAGATTTTTCTAGAGGAGGAGTGGTAACTTTAAGAGTGCAATTTAGCAAAGAATAAATTTTAACTAAACCTCGAAAGAAGGATTAAGTTGGCTGAAAGAAGCCATAGACTTCAAGATCTTTGCCATGATAGATCAATAAAACAGTGATGGGGGGACTGAAAACATGGTTGTGATGTTTCTTGTGAGAAATTAATGGTATAATCCTGCTGGGGATGAATATTGGTGATTCTGACATATGTGTACAGCACAGAGTTATCCTAATCAGCTTTTCCTCACAGTGCTGCTCATACCTGAGGGCTGAAAATAGTCCACTCCAAAATCTTTTGATTGCAAAGTGTTTTTAAGAGGAAAGACGTGAGTGAGTGAGAGACTAATAAAAGCCAGGAATAGCTTGCATTTGTGTTTTCCCACAAAGAGTTTCCTAGCCCAAACTTCCCCACAATGCTGTAGATGCATAGGCCTCCAATACTCTCAATTCAACTCCTCTCAGAACATCTCTTGATCTACTGGGTGCTGCCACTGTGGATGTCTGCTACAAATGTCTGCTGAATTCTCCTTTAATACTGGCAAATAAGTTTAGCCTGAAAAAACTTTGAATACAAGCTAAGAGTTAATGGTAAATCAGCAGATAAAAGCTCAGAGTGCTAGTCCAGAGATCTTGAATTTGCACAGAATCCATCTCAGGAGACTCATAAACTCATGAAAATTCAGCTCCAGGGAATCTAGTGTACTCTTCTAGCATCTATAGGCATGGTACTCACAAGCACACATATAAATAATTAGAGATAAAAATATTTTTATAGTGATTGATCAGCTGACATTTCTTGGGTACTTCCTACATGTATGTCCATAGACTCAAGTAATTTTAGCCTCATGAAAAGCTTATATATTAAGTGGTGTCTTTAATACCTAATTTATGCTTGTGTCTCTTATCTATGCAGCCAGATGACTTATGTGTAAGTGAGCACTGTATTTGAAACATATGCATTTAGGAAAAGAATAGTTTTTCTTCCCAATACACCACTAGTATTCCTAATGAAGAATTTATATGGAAATCCATGTAATGTCCCTTATAAAGAATTTGTAATGTTCACAGGAAAGAACAATGTTAACCTGCAGACAACAGGACCTTGCACATGTCATTTGCTCTGAGCACAAACATCCACTCAATGATAATTTTGCCTATGTTGCTTATATACTTTTTCCATTGTTGAGCCTTGTGCCCTTATTTGATGCCACTCATAGTTAACAAATTGTCTGGATCCTATCTTTAATTCTAATCATAATAGAACTCTCTGGAGACACAAGGTTTTTCAATTCTGATGAGTTTTTAAGCTCAAGAATGGCCACAGTAGATACTTGATTATATATATATGAATATATATATATATATATGAATATGTATATGTATATGTATATGTATATGTATATGTATATGTATATGTATATGTATATATATGAAGAGTGACAGTGGTACCATGTCACTTTGAAAACCACTGAGAAATAAACTTGAGTCCTTACCCAGCACTAAACTGCCAGGAAACATACCAACAAGGGATAGTAATGGCAGTACAAATCATCTCCACAATTATCTCCTTACCTTAGGAAAGTTAGACCAAGGGCAGTGGCCCTGGGCTACTCATCCTATTTCATACAACAGTCTAACCATCTGCCACCTCTCTCCCTCTGCACCCTGTTCCTGGCTTAGATAGGAAAGTAGCACCCAGACATTTTCACTATCTTTTCTTTGCCCTCAGGGCTCCAACGCTATGTGTGGTAACAAATCACCTTCTATCTTACTTACAGACTCACTGTTCCTATCCTTAAAAGGCACAGCTTCAAAGACAAAAATAGCTAAGGAATATGAAAACTGAGATAGACCCATCCATCTGTATGTAAAGAATTTCTGATTCAAGACATTAGTTTTAAAAGGAGAACACCAAAGCCTACTTGGAGGAACTACTACAGCATCTCAAAAACATCAACCTCTGTGGTCCATAGCACTGGGGGTCATAATTACCACCATTCTTTCAAAGTGAGTAACCAGAAACTCCAAGATAAAAGGATGGCATGATGGGTAATCAATTCCATTTGTGCTGGATGCAAACCCAGATTACACATTCTTTTTTTTTATTTATTGATATTTTATGTATTTACATTTCAATTGTTATCCCCTTTTCTAAATAAAATTCACTAACCTGACTGTGTAAATCCTATAGGCCACATGTGACTAACAGGAATTGGAGAAATAGATAGAATCAAGACCCAGGTGGAGGAGTGGCTAAGACTTCTTCTGAAGATGTGATTCAGAAGATCCCCATTTACAGATGAGTTGCACCTCATAAAACAGAGATTGCTTAAGACTAATACCAGCAGTGGCAAATATCGTTTATGATATGTGTAATGTTTCATTCTAAAGACTTCACACACAAAAATTCTGGACATGTGGCAATACTTTCTTATCTGAAATAAGTCTTTGAGTCCAAGATTGGCCCCAGATGCAGAAAGAAAGAGCGAGAGCGAGATCGAGAGCGAGACAGAGACAGAGACACACAGAGAGACATATAGAGACACACAGAGAGATGCCAAAGTGATTTAAAAAACAAAAGAGGAACCAGAAGGTGGTCTGGGTTTCTGTTCTGTAACATGATGCCCTGCTTGCATTCCAAGTCATACTGAAATCTGCTATTCACAACATGGTTAATACTTGTGTGTGGACTCATCAGGAAAAATATTACTATTCCCTCTGAGAATGTGGGGTAACTGAGTCACTGAGTACTTATCTAAGTCTCCTGTATCAGCTGTATACAATAGGAGGTCAAGATCGGTACAGAGATCAAAATATTAATACCACATTTCCAATGAGTATTATAGGATCCCAATTCTGGTCATTGGTGCTGTTCACTTCCTCTTTTACATCAAACCTAGATACGTAGTTTCTCCTTCCTCTCTTCACTATGATGCTTAATTTTTTTATTATTTTTCTTTACACTTTTCATCTCTTGTAATTTTCATTAAATCTTTCTTCCCCAGACAAATATTTATTCTTGGTTGTTTCATAATAAATATATTCTTCTTGAAGACCAGACCTAGTTTTGGTTAACCTCTATAGGCTACAGAAGTCCAAGCAAAAGCAAACAAATGTGAACTAAGTTAAACTAATGCTGCATTAATTTAACTACAATTATGAAATAAAAGGTTTTTTTCTAATATAAAAGAGTTGAGGTATTAGGCAATTGTTTTTAAGGAGACAGGAATTAGTGCAGACCTCACTGATACTCTTAAATGTTTATCTGTTTCCTTTTCATTCATGGCTATGCCCAATAGAAGAATTCAGAGGATAAAGATAACACACACATTCTTCAGGCTTCTGAAAATTAAGAGACAGGTTATTTTTTTTTTAATAAAAAAGCAACAAACACGAATATTAGTCAGGAATTTTAACAATAAAAAATTTAAATTAAGAAATTAAATGGTGGAGAGAAATTAAATGGTATAGGAATTTCTACTCATAGAGTGCAGAGCTATAAAACGGCATCTTTCACATGCACCCCTCTGCAAACAATTCTGCGTGTAAATGTATTTTTGGCACAAATGGCTGTGTCCTAAGATTCTTGATTATAATTATAATAATGGGCTTCTGAAAGCCTGCAAGTGGTTCTGGGAATGATAATAAGGATTGAGAAAAGACATGTTGTTTATATGGTGTTTGTGGAATATTCAATGAGAAGAGGAAGAAAAGCTCATGTTATACTTTCCATAAACTCCAAAATATACAATTACACCCAAGCGGGCCATCCCCTCATTCCTGTCCTGTAACACATACAGTGGGATGCATTGTCCCTCAAGTTAGAAATTTTGAATGTTGTTGAAACAGAAAATCCTTCCTGTTTTTTTCTGGGAAGACACATTCACATCCTGTAACAACTCTAGCTTTCTCTTCATATATGGGCCTGAGTGACAAGTCTATAGGAAGTCAGGATATGTCCATATGCCTTCTCTCATGTTTACTTAATCTCTGGCAAATTATTCTTAGCCTCAAGCCACTTCCTTTATGCCGTTGCATAGAACTGATGCTCAGTTTCTCTTCTGATATCCCACAACCCTAAAATTTATCCTTTAAATGGCAACCCAGATGTTCCCCTCTTCATTCATAAACATCCTGGACTCAGAACCTGGTAATCCATCTTATACATTATGTTGTTCTGATTTTGAGTTAAAACGTACAGAATATAAAATTCAATATGTGAACCATTTGGAATTCAGCACATTCATCCTGTTAACACCACTACCTAGTACTTGAAAGTTCTTCAAAGGAACTGTGAACCTAGAAGGTAGTCATTCCCTGTTCCCGCTCTTTGTAGGCCCAATGTTCACTATTTGAATTTTTTTTAAAACAGTAGCAATGTTTTCTCCTGTATTCCAAATAATAGGTCCTGATTAATGTTTATGAAATTCAATAATTTCCCACTTAATTAATTAATATGGAGATATTAAACTCTAGAATGATTATTATAAAAATTATTTTTACAGACTAAATGCGAGCACCACAATAATAATGACTGTCATCTTTGGAGCATTTAATTGCATCTACATCATGCTGCTGACAAATGTATTGCCCCACTTGATTCTTCAGAGACACTTGGGGGGGTTGTTATTATTATTAATTGAAAGTTAGAAGCACAGAGGAACATAGCTCTTAAGATGGGACTTCAAATTTGTGTAGTTTCCAACTCACTGTAAATATTCAAAGCTATAGTGGGTAATACTTTTCTTAATAAAATTCTTCTACAGAACTTTAGACTAAGACTTCTTAATATAGTGTAATTCACATATTCAATGAAATTCTCACTGAAAGATGGGTTGGTGTCAGTCATGTGGTCATTTGCCTTGACACATAACAGGCAGTAATCTCTTCTCTTAGGAAAAGCTTCTACTGACTATGAAAATGTGTATCCATTCATCCCTATTGGTGACTTTGTCACCTTGAATATTTGCTTACTCAGTCCTGTATGCAGACTTACATCTTGCTTCAGTAACAGCTGAGCTAGTTATCAAGTTGCTATAAGACAGATATATGAGAACACAGTGGTAAAAATGTCAATTTTACCACTGTGAACACTGAACCAGACAATATGACTTAAACTCAGAGCAAGAGTCAATGTGGGGCTTCAGTTATCTCCTTCTCCATCCACATGTAGAGACTATAAGTAGGAAGTTACCACTTAACCAAATTCTACAGGGAAGCCACCATCGGGACTCATACTCAAAGAGTAACCTAAAGAAGGCCTCACTCACACCTTGAGTTACTGAAGAATGATGAGCAACAATGCTGAGACTTTGCATCGCAGCTCGGCAGTGATTTGGATAGGTGAGTTTGGCTGCCCCAAATCTACTAAAAAGAAACACAAGATCTATGGAAGTAGGATGGATTGGCCAAGATTACTCAACTGCAAGGACTCTAGAATTCACAGAGTCCCTCACTCCATGGCAAGGCTGTTCCTCTCCAAGCTATGAATATTTCAATGACACTACAAATACCATTGTTTTTCTAAATTTCACTGTATAGAGAGAAGGACTCCTTTTCACTCCTGTTCATCAATGGCATTCTAATTGCTGGAAGGCCTAGAAGGAAAGAACTCTAGGGCAGGTCAAGCTCTGTCTATCAGCATTGAGTTCTTTGTCTTCCAAATTCTGCTTCCTGGAGTTGCTGAGCTTTTCTTTGGCACCTTATTCTCTCCTTCTTCACATTTCTGCCTACTAATAGCACAAGGCTGCAGAAAAGCATTAACAACCTTTACATTCTGAAATGTAAGCTCTGACTCAATGTCATTATATGATTAAAGAGCAACCATTCATTTCTCATAACCACCCCATACTTTCTCACATATGCTTTATGATAAATAATATGGAGGAGCAAATGCATATCACTAAATTCTAACACCACTAACTGAATACTTATAGAGGCATGCACTGCACTAAGCATTTTAAATCTAAGAGCTCATTCAATTTTCTTCATCTTCTTCTCACCACCACCATCATCATCCCCAGATAAGTGTGGGCTTCCTGATCCAAGGTCAAAAGCTGGTCCTTCAAAGAACCTAGAACTTAGCAAGTACCTAAAATTCATTCCACAACATCTGATGTTCAGTAAGAAGTTGTTATAATCCAGAAAACTCTATCAAACTCACTGGCAGCCCCTATTAAGCTAGAGATGGGTATTGCTGTTTGTATTTGACATTTAAAAAAAAAAAAGAATTAAGTTAAGAGGTACTGAAAAATCTGCCCATGATTTCTCTATTAGTAAATAAAACATCAAATGCTAACCCTGTTGTTCATATTAGTGTATGAAAAAAATAGTGTAATATGTAGGTTGCAACTTCAGAGTAAGGTAAACAGTCCAGGAGAGAATAATTTTGACTATGGAAATAAACAGAAAGCCCTATATCCTGGAGTCACAGAAAGGAAAACTTGCCTGGAATGGGTATAAAATATTTTTAAAAGTGGAGAATTTACTGGTCTGCATGGCCTGCTAGGGTTCAAAATGGTGAACTGGTCACAGAAGAGACTACATGTGCAAAGATTCAGATGGTGAAATGACAGGGTATTGGTTAGAAGTGGTGGACAGTGGTCTAAAAAAAAGAGCAAGGTTGTGGAAGAAAAGTTTAGGATTGCAGGATCCTTGAGCCTCAGTGGACAGAGAGGCAAAACCAGACTCCTGAGCTATGGAAATTTGTAATTGGGCATATTTAAAATGATGAATCTGTATTCAGAACATAGATGAATTCTGGGAAGCTTCAGTATTTGCAATCAATTTGACAAACATTTGGCATTTAATAAATGTATAATTTAATTATAAATGAATAGGTAAATTAATAAAGTAAATTAATGAAGGAAAGAAAGAAGATAATAGAAGTTGAGGTACCACTAGCCACTAGGAACTGTGAGACAGGATCTGACTGACATTACAAAAGATCTGGCCAAACTTGGACCTAACTTCTATGATTTGGATATGGTCTAACTGTATCCCCTGAAGGTTTGTGTGCTAGAAGTTTATTCCCCAGTGTAGTGATTTTGGAGGGTCAGAACTCTTAGAAGGTGTGACCTAGCAGGAAGTCATTATAATCACTGTGCCCAGAAAAGTTTTTTGTTTTCCGGGTAACATAGTTAATTCCCAAGAAAGCAAGCAGTCACAGAAAGATCTAGTTTAGGTAGATCTTTAACTTAACAGGTAGGTCTCTTGCTCTCCTCTTATCATTCTCTTCTACCATGGTACTTACCACCTAGGATGTTGTGTCCTAACAGCTTTCCAGGACACTAGTATAACATTTGAAGCTTGAGCCAAATAAACCCATTTTCTTTATAAACCAGCATGAATACAATTTACTATAACAACAGAAAGTGGAAAGGGGACCAGTACCATGTATTAAGGCAGAACACAATGACAAGTCAGCCTTTATTTCTATTTTGCCTTCTTCCTCAAACTCACAATCCTGGAAAGATGAACAAGTGTCTGATGTACATGGTAAGAGATGAGGAACAGGCTAAGAGGCAAGAAGAATGACTCCCTAATTCAAGGCACTGAGCAACAGGCAGGCTTCACACAGAGTGATACATTTTGGTGTCACTTTCTTGCTTTAGACAGACACTACACAGGACATCTATATGTGTGTTCTAAATGGTGTTATAGAACAATTACACAGTCAACAGAGACTAAAATAATATGTGAATGGTATGAGTGTCAAGGATATAAGCAGCAGCTGTTGATGAACTGCCTGTTGGCTCATTTGCATTGAGAATCATATATACAGTGGCCTTTAGAGGCAGAACTGAAGCTTTTTCCCTCCTGCATTTTGACTTTTCTAGTACAAAAATTTGACATGAACTTTCAAGTAAATACAGTCTGATGTTAGCTTTCTTTGTGGTTACAGATAAGTTTTACCCTTTGGTTCTCCAACTAACAGATCAAACAAAATAAAAAGTGAAAAGACCAAGCACATACAGAAACAATAAATTATTAGTCTCTTCAGACTAACAATGCTTACCTTTAAAATGAAGACTCATTTATTCTTTTCAGCTCCCCAATTCTAGTACTCATTTCTGAAAAATCAAGAGCTCAATTTGCTAATCAAGTTTCTTACTGCTACCTGTCTATATTCATGTATCCAAGTGTCATTCTTTCCATTTATCTATCCATCTCCAATCCTTCTACACACTCTTACATCCATCCATCCATCCATCCATCCATGTATATATCCCTTTATTCTTCCATATTTCCTCCTATCCACCCATCCATATTCCATCTATCTATTCATATATGCATACATCATTCCATCTTTACCTCTGTCCTTCTAACCCTGACCATGTATAATGTGTCTTCTAGGTGCTCTGTTCTGCTAGGGATGGTGATATTACTATTAGTTAGAAGCACAGGCAGATTACATGACTGGGTTATGTAAGCCATGAGACCTTCACAATATCTTGTGTTTTTCTTCCAATGATTTTCAACTGCAGTAGCTTGATTCACTTTGTCCAAAACTATAATAGTGTATTGGTAGGAATATGGGCCACTTAGTAAGAATAAATTTAAAAATTTGTTTGCCAATCTAGGTTTTTTTTTGTCACACTTATTGAGTAGGAATATAAATAGTAAATATCTCAGTGTAACTTGGAGGAAAGAGTTGAGTGCCTGATGCAATAATTGGTTATTATCTGTATCAGCAGCAACATCTGAAAATAGACTTCTTATAGCTTCCTCTCATTAAAATCTCATGGCTTAGCAAAATTTCAACCAGTGCCCATATCTCTTAGTACAGGTACAGTATGTCTTACCCAAAATACTTGGGTTCAGAAGTGCTTTGGATTCCACTGAGGTTTATTTTTTTCTCTAAATTTTTGAGTATTTGCATATAACTAATGAGATACCTTGAGGATAGAACCCAAGTTTAGACATGAAATTCATTTATGCTCTACATAAACTTTATACACATAGCCTGAAGGTAATTTTATGCAATATTTTTAGTGCACCTGCATTTTGACTGCAACCTATCACAGGAGATCAGGTGTGGAATTCTCTTTCCACTTGTGGTTGTCATGTAGGGGCAAAACAAGTTACAGATTTCAGTGTTCGGAGTTCATATTTCTGGGCTAAGGATGCTCAGCCTTGTATAAATAATGTGAAGCTTTGACATCCTGTGAGGCCTTATAGAATCTCACTCCACTGCTCTCTCCATGAGCTCACAACATATATGCACTCATTCCTGCTGTTCTAATATCCAGTTGATTTTCCATTCTCCTGGGCCACAGAAAGCTATCAGCACCCCATATCATAATTCTACCCTTCATGGTAACTTGCAAAGTTCTTAATGAAGGCTGCTCTAGAGCAGTTTGCATCCCACATGGGAACTATATCAAAGAGCTTTTTGCTAAATAGGTATGGTCATGGAATGTACATATTAAATAATTCTGGAAAATGGTATGTATTAGTTGATTCCCTTAAACAATTTATATGCTGAAATATCAACCCCGTGATGGTATTAAAAGTTGGGGAATGATATTGTGTGCGTGTAGAGTCTTCATGAAAGGGCACAGATGATCCCAAAGTAAAGATCTTCCTCTTAGATGGGAGAAGATACAAGAAGACTCATCTGTAAATATGAAATTAGATATTTCACTAATAACAGTTATGAGGACATATTGAAGACATGGACTTCCTATTGAAGAGAATTATGAATAATGTGTGCTGTTCAAGCCTGTCTATGATACTGCTGCTTGATATCAGATGAAGCATTCAGATCTCACTTCTAGTGCTGGAGGGCTGTTGTTATACAGCAGAAAAACTAGTGCAATTGATCCTCTCTCTGACAACATGGGCAGAGTCTATCTTCAAGCTGCCCCCTTTGCTTGTCTGGCTCTTCCCTTTCCATTCATATGACTCCTTCAGATCTCAAAACTCAAGCATTTCTTCTTCAGGGAAATGTTTCTTAACTATGTTATTCTCCCCATCAGGGGCTCTCATCGTATCAAGTATCTCTCCTTCACAGCTCTTCTCAAAGTGGCAATTTTACATTTATTTATTTGATGATTTTATTAATTTCTATCTCTCTCATCAAATTGTAAATGCCACAAGAACACAGGACAGATTTTTCACGGATCATCTCATCCTAAGTATACACAATGGTTGAGCACATTGTGGGAATTAAATGAAAAAAAATGTTATGTTTGTTTGTTCCGTGAAAGATAAAATGGATGGAAGAGAGGGATAGAATTAAAAAAAGGAGTCATAGATCCCAATACATGGGATGTTTGTATACTCTGAGTCTTTAGTGGCTAAGTGTACCCAGGCGGCTATGGCTGTAAAATGAATTATTAATACAGAATAATGCAGGGTATTCTGTCTCCTTTTTGTCATTTAGGATTGAAATATATTTAAAAACAATGCTGTGGCTAAATATACTGACTATTCCTGAATGACCAATGTTTGCTGGCACCTCTACTTAATCCCTCTAACATTGCACCTGTGAAGACATATGTGAGAACCCCAGCAGTCCCATCTCCCACTCCAGAGTTCTTCAAGTACCTATAAGCAATGTTTCCTTAATTTTGCAGCAAGAACCCACCTCTGTCAGACACTACAGCCCTTGTATTAGTGGCACTGCCTCCTCTGTTAATATGGTTGTCTTCACCTATCCATGAATCAGATGTACAGAACACAATACCTTCTGAAAGCCTGGGGACACCTCTGGGGCCCAGCAGTTCAACGAAGCTCATTATGGAAATCAGCTAAATGCTGAAGAGCTAGATAAGTGGGGACTGTTTACCAGCCTTTCCACTGGAGACTCACAGACTGTGTTAATGGGAGCTCATTTGCTGCCTCCCTTGGTCACTCAGCCCTCTTTATCTGCTGCTGTGACTAATCTGCAGGAAGAGAGGTTTATGTCTGCATGAAAGAGCTCTCTAAAGGAACTGGGATGATTGGTAAAGGAGAGTAGAAATGGGAAGAGCAGAGGGGTGCAGAGTCCTGAGACCCAGAGCCCGACAGGCCCAGTTCACCCCATGACACAATACGATGCTTCATTTCAACTTGTCAACCAACCAGGAAGAAAACACTATATAGTTTATGTAGTTTTTTCTTTCAAGCATCCCAACATTTGGGACATATAAGTGCTTGCTACTACCCTCACTTGAAGCTGGGGAAACAGCCTAAGGTTATAGAATGACCTGCTCAGGTTATTATTGCTAAATCTTTTTTTCTGCCCAACACAATGCCTTTTCTGCTTCACCAAAGCTGCATTAGTGGGTGTTATTAGAATACCACTAATGAACTTCAAGTTATCCTTAAGCTTCATGAACTTGCAAGTGCCCACAGGGGCACCCGCCACACTGAGGAAATAAATTGAATGTTTTTATAGCCTTCAAGTGGAGTGAAATCTTCCAGAAGTTTAAAACACAAAAATCACTATTGTTACTGACTCTCTGAAGACATTGATTGCACACTGGTGATCCAGAGAAGTCTTTAGTTAAGGTAATTTCATCCAATAACACATTTTTCTCACAGAAGAAAGTTCTAGGCTAAATATGAGTCTCCTTCTCTCTAAACTCCATGCCTACATACTCACATCGACCAGCTTCCAAAGGTTTCCACATACAGCCTACTTCATAGACAAGTATCCATGAATAGGACTCCCTCAGCTCTGCGCATAGCAAGATAGACCTTCCCATCACAGGTCACAGAGTCTCATGACCACCAGCCAGACCTCAAAGCCTAGGTCTCTTCTTCTGCATGGTCAGGGTTATAAGATAGTAAGACAACTATGTTGTGGTTTTTAAATCCATATTTTTATTGTTTCAACTATCTGGGCTGTACTGGCTGGTTTTGTGTGTCAACTTAACACAAGCTGGAGTTATCACAGAGAAAGCATCCTCCCTTGAGGAAATGCCTCCATGAGATCCAGCTGTAAGGCATTCTCTCAATTAGTGATCAAGGTAGAAGGGCCCATTGTGGGTGGTGCCATCCCTGGGCTGGTAGTCTTCTGTTCAAAAAGAAAGAAAGCTGAACAAGCTAAGGGAAGCAAGTCAGTAAGCAGCACCCCTCTGCAGCCTCTGCATCAGCTCCTGCCTCTAAGTTCCTGCCCTGTGTGAGTTCCTGTCTTGACTTCTTTTGGTGATGAACAGCAATGTGGAAGTTTAAGCTGAATAAACCCTTTCCTCCCCAACTTGCTTCTTGATCATGATGTTTTGTGCAGGAATACAAACCCTGACTAAGTAATAGGCATTGTTCCAATCATTTATACCTTTAAAAACAATTGAAATAAATAATATTGATGTATTGAGTTGTGTTGGTGCCCATTAGATTTTAATTCCCAAGTAAACACCTCAATTGCTTTGCTATACACCAAGGTTAAAAGACCCTTACGTTATTCAGACTCACAACTCCACTAAGCCCTTGTACACATGAAATGAGGGCCACTCAGATGACTTTAGAGTGCAAAGTCAACCTCTTCCTTTCAGAATATAGGACATGAACTGAAGAATATAAGCCTTGGGTGAGACAGGCATATATCTGAATTCTGGCTTTATTCAAATTCCTTGCAGAAGTCTCTTATCTAAGTCTCTTCCTTCTTATCTAGAAAACAGAGACAGAACTGATAGTCGCTGTTGTGCTAATCAGATAGTGTGATTTGCAGACCATAAAAATAAAGCAGGCATGTGTTCAAATGACCCCACTGCCCTGATTGAATTTGAATGAGAGAGTGAACAATGGGGAAAGCTGGGTTTCAAGAGGATACAAAACCTCCTCATGATCTGTGAGCACCCCAGTGTTTGAAATCATAAAATTCCCACTTAATAATTATGAAACCTTAAACAACCTCTCTGAGCTTCATTGGTGACACATTTATAAGTGAAAGTAATATTGCCAAGTGTATAAAAGAAAGATTAGGATGAAGCCTATTAAAAGCACATGATCATGGTATACAGCTACTTATGTGGGATAAAAATGATAAATATTGTTAAAGAGTTTGAAACTAAAACAAGGAGAATGGCATGTACGAAAGCTCATGGCACAGAAGCAGCAGGGCTGAAACAAGAGCATATTCCCAGGCTGATTCTAGTGGATGCCAGCTCCTTATCATCAATGTGTCCAAATAGCTGACCAGAAATGAACTAAGAAGACGATATCTGCTTCCATCTTGGTGAGATGAGTACATGGAGAGAGAGTCATTCCATAGCAAACAGAATGAATGAGTGGCACCTGCTTACTTCATGTTGACACAAAGCTTCCAAATAGAACCCTCAAGACCCTTCCCTATGGCCCTATGTCTGCCTCCTCCACCCTTTCTCCCAGAGGTTTCACAGACTCCAAAAACAGTGACACCAGCTGGGAAACAAATGTTCATACACATGGATCTCTGGGGAATATTTCACATTCAAACCATAAGCGACACCATACAACTTCTGCAACCCCAGGGACTGGCGTTGTCTGGGTACCTCTAAACCTACATCTTGAATTTAATAACACAAGGTGACTCCAGGGAGCCTCAGAAAGGCCTGACTTTCTTGCCTCTTTCCCCATAGATAAGCCTTCCTTGCCCTATCCAGACTGACTTCTCAGCCTGAACTGAGCCACTGAGAGAGAATGGCCATGTGGTGGCTATGTCTGTGTGGGTGAGTGGACTGTGTCTGGCCCTGGGCTGGTTTAAATGCTTCTTACAGGGCCTTTAGAGCAGACTCCTGCATTTCCCCGAATAATCTTGCTCATTATGATGCTGGCCGACTTTTCAAGCCAGCTCATTTTTCTTCCCTTTGTCTCAAATTCCAATACCCTGCCCTTTTCACAAGATTTCGGAGAGCAGTTCACGGCGCCCATTTTCTGGGGAAGAGGAGGGGGTAAGAAGTGTCCCCAGAGGGTGAACAGAATCTCAGCCTTAGTTTAAAAAAATAGAAAGAAAGAGCTTTGTCTGCTAAATCTCCCCATTTTGAAATCAAATGTTGTTTAAAATTCAGGACAAATTCTCATCTCTCTTACAGACAGATTCCACACAAGCACAGGCAAGAGAGTAGAAGGAGGTGAGAGCAGCTTTGTGTGAGGTACCTTAGCATTCCTCACTAAAGGGTGATTGAATGCACACCTACTGTGTGCCAAATGCTGTGCTAAGCTTCTTGGGTGGTTTGGCAAGCAAAATGCTTTTTTCCCTGAAGATTGCAGTGAAGAAAATGTATCTGTCCAAGTCACCACCCACATTCATAATTATAATCTGTGCACCTGTTTCACAGTGAAAGGGTAAGGGGGTATGAATACATGTAACAAGAACCTGAGTGAGTGAGCCTCAGAAGTCACTAAGGAGTGGCATTAGAGCCTAAGAAGTCACTAAGGAGGTGGCATTAGTTCTGGGGCTAAACGATGATCAACAGAATCTGTTAGATAAAAGCAAGGGAAAGACTTTCTAGAAAGAAGTCTCTGGTACCAGAGGTATCACCAATATTTAAAGAGCTGGAAAGATGCAAGTATTCCTGTATCTCAAGAAAACAAGGGGAAGCTGGGCTCTGAGGGAGAAAGGATGCACATGTAGGTCAAGATCTCACAGACTTTTGTACACATGATGAGCTTGTTTTTCTTTATCCTTAGAATAGGAGTAAACCATTGAGTTTCAACATAAAGATCACCTGCAAGGGAGGATTTCAGTTTACAAAAGCTGTTCTTGCCATGCATATAGGAATATGTATTTAAGAAGATGTAGGTTTCAAGGGAGACAGTGATGACAATGGGGAGGTGTAGCTGGCTCTAATAAATAGCTTGATAATGTCTTAATTTGGACTGTAAAACCAAGTATAAATTCTCATCTAGTCTATATCTCTATTCATATTTCATTCCCAGCCATGCTGACATTAGAATTTTGGCCACTGATTTGGTGCATTTTTGTGGTTGTCCTGATATAACCTAGCAACATCTTAGAAGAGGAAATTTAAACTCAAAACTTTCCCAGATCTGATTGGCATGGAGCCATGTCTGTGAGATACTATGTGGATGACTGATGTGGGATGACCACTGTGGGTCAGTTAATCTAGGATAAGTAAGAAAGCCAAGTGTCCATGATCCAGGATGCAAATGAGCCAATAAGTAGCCTCCATGTTTATCACAGAAAAGTATGATAGAACAGCCATGTAAATTTTTTTGGACTGATAAAGCAATAAAAAACATTCTACAAGCAGATTTGAGCATCTCCATGCACTAGAGCTTGTTCTTCCTTCCTGTTCTGACACTGAGTGGTGACCACTTGAAGAACATAAGGGTGCCAGGCTTAAACATATTTTCCAGGACTCTGTAGCTAATATTCTGCAAAGTGATGGACAGTCATAATCACATCATATATCTATCAACCACCAGCTGACGAGAGATGCATATGTGAACACAGTGAGGAGCCAAACCTAGAGCTATCCAGTCACCTTCAACAGGACTGTGATTTAAATACATAGATGTCATGTAAAGATATTACACTTGGCAGACCTGTTTGGCAAATATGTCAATTTTCTCTCAATTGATATTCAGTGACAGTAGGGATCTTAAGGGTACTGTTTATCTCTATGGTATTGAACAATACTAGGAAAACAGAAAACAGCCATTGAACATGTTTTCAATGTTTGCATAGATAATTAGTGAATCTGTTTTTCCCTAGAAAAGATGTTTCTATCTCCTAGCCAGCAGTTGAGATGTAGATTCATACAAATAGAAACTAAATTTATATTTAACAATGAAGGATACAGTGAAGAGAGTTGAAAGCAAAAGTATAAATTTTATAATTCCTACATATTCACTGCATGCTCCTAGATGAACAGAGATGAGAATACTAGTCACTCTTGCCATGCTGTGATATTGGCAGAGGGGAATAGATTATATTTTGCCTGAGGCAGGAGACCAGAAACATGTAAGTGTTAGCAAAAGTTTTTCAAAAAAGTTAATTCCAGAAGAGATGACAAAAATTCAAAAAATTAACTAATGTAGGAATTATTTTAGGATGTAAGTGAAAGAGGAGGAAGATGAAGAAAAAATGGCCCACCTAGGAATTCTCTACGACAAATATAACAAGGAGGCCATGAGGGAAATGGCCAGTGTGGGTGGGAAGCTGATAGACAATGAAGGTTGCAAAAAGAGATCATCCCACACACAAGCCCCTTTGTTACCTACCTCTAGAAAGCTAAGTTCATGTTATCTTGACCAAACAATATCATCCTACATTGAATTAGGACCTAGGTTCCTATCCCAGGACATGTTACTTTCTGCACCATTTTGAAGTACTTAAACTTAAGTATTTATACATTCCAAGCATCCGGATTCCACTTTGTTACTGAAAATATAAGGAAAGATAGAAAAATGCTCTATGCACTGATCATTTATCATTCAACAAGAAGGACACTGGTCAAATAGGTCAATACATATAAGGTGTGTGGTTCTAATCACAAGTTTAAGGGGCATACTTTCTGACTACCAGTTCCTGACAACTGTTCTAGAGACACAGCCTGAATTTAAACTCTACCTTCTCTGATTTCGTATTTTGCATCTTTGAGCAAGAAATTTAATGACTCTAAATCTTAGTTTCCATAACTCTAAAATGGAAACTATATTTCACTGGATGGTTGCAACAGTGAAAGGATATAGAGCTTGTAAAATGTTTAACTCCTAGAATAAGACAGTATTCTTCCCCCAGAGTTAAGTCTGTCAAGACATTCCACATTGCAAATAACAAAGACGACATTGAATTTGGTGTCATAACACACTCGAGGTAGCATGTCTAATATGTGGCAAAATCAAGATTTAACCTGAAAAGTCCTGTTCTTCTATTCTGAACTCCTAACCAGCATTCAAGATTTCTTCAGCAACATTGCTGCTCAGAGCATTATTGCTTCTAACCAAAGTTATTCAAAAACTCCATAATAAAGAATAGCTTTCCTGGGTGGGAAAGAAAAACACACCTTTTAAATCTCCACTGAGGTCAAAATGAATACTTTTCCCTGATATACAGTCATACCACATTTCCATGTTGGCTTTATGAGGGGAAGTGGTAAACTTCTATGATTTCAAAGTGGTAAATGGTAACGACAAGGTAGTAAACTTTGTGGGGAGAGTGACTGCTTCCAATCCTGCCTGGAACAGGAAAGAAGAAAGGTGTAAACAAATGATGACTATCTAAAGAAGGCAGTTCTGGGAGGGGGAGACTTGGCCAAGTAGAGGGCACCATTTCCCATCCCAGCTCCGCCATCAGACTGCTATGTCCTTGAAGCAGGACACATAAACTTCTCTATACCTGCATTTCCTAGTAGTCTAAATATACAGATATATGATCCAAATTGTTATATCTTTGATAAAGAAATTATATATCATGAATAATTATACCTAGACAGCTTTGTCCTGACTACCAGTCATGGTTAATTTTTGTTAACTTGACCTAAGCTAGAATTATCAGGTGAGAAGAAACTACAACTGAGGAAATGTCTCCATAACACTGGCCTATGGGGCAGCCCATGTGTAGTTTTCTTGCTTAATGATTGATATGAGAGATCCCAGATCATTGTGGTAGTGTCATCCGTGCAAAGGGGGTCCTAGGGTGTATTAGAAAACAGTCTGAGCTGGCCATGAATAGCAAAACAGCAAATAGCATTCCTCCACATCTCTGCTTAAGTTCCTGCCTTGAGTTCCTGCCCTGATTTCCTAAGATGCCAGACTGTGCTGTGGAACTGTAAGCTGAAATAAACCACTTCTTCCCCATATTTATTTTGGTCTTGGTGATTTGAGTGTTTTAACATACCAATAAAAACTGTAACTAAAACCAAAAACTCAAGCACAACCACCATACCTACTAGTAAGTTGCTAAAATTGCAGCAACCTTTGAAAGAATCTTTTCAACTCAGACTCTGATGTTGAATGACAGAATCCAGCATCAAAAACTGCCTATGCTCAGGTGCTGAGCCTGAGAATATTAGAAAACATGTGCAGAGAACTCCATGGGTCAAGAGATATGCTGTACCTCATTATTCATTTATGTCCTTGTAAGTATTCATATATGTATATTCATGATTGATGTGTGTATACATATGTGGATATGTGTGCATATAGACATTTGTGTATATGCATGTGTAAGCCAGAGAACAGACTGGTTGTGGTTCCTCAAGCATCACCCACTTTTTCTTTGAGAAAGAATCTCACATTAGATAAGCTAGTCTAGGCTAGCTGGCCAGTAAGCTCCAGGAAACTAACTGTCTTTGCCTCCATAGTTCTGGGATTAATAGCACATGCATCCATGTCTGGCATTTTGCATGGGTTGCAGGAACAGAAGTGAGTTTATTATGCTTCCAAGGTAAAGCATTGTATTGACTGAGCTAGAATCTGAACTCAAAGTTGTTACTTTTGGGAAAACAAAGCATGATAAGTAGATAAAAGTAAGAGAGAAAGAGACATGCCTGAAAGCTCACATGACTACAGGCTATACACAGCCTTTCTGGCCTTCTATCAGGCAAACAGAATAAAACAGAAACTGGCATCTCTAGACAGACAGAGGTCTGCATTGCCTTATTATCTCATTATCCCAAGTCTGAAGTGCATCACTCAGACCTAGGAGTTTTTGATGGCTTGAGTCTTTCTTTGAGACTATTTTTGGCCCTTGGGTCTATGCAAAATGACTTGGATTTGAATCCCAAGCTATGCTTGTTGGCAGCCAGTACAGTCTATGTTGATGAAATAATGACTCGGCTGTCTGCTTGGCTCTTAGGACCTGGTTGCAGTGAAATTCCTGGAAAGAAGTATTTCCAAACATGCCTACCATCTGCTGGATTTGAAAGTAAGGTACTTGCTGTGGTTCTACATGACATATAATCATCAAGTCAATTTGGAAGTTGATCACCTTGAAAATCTCTCCTTGAGGCCATTTCTCTTCCTTGACTATGGTACAAGAAGCCCCGGAACTTGGCACTAACTCAGAAGAATATGGAGCTCTCAACCAGAAACACTTCATCTCTTGCTGTGCTTCTACTCCGTAATTTGATAGAATCATTCTTTAATATAGTTGCATTTTTTTAACCCCACATCAGATATGACGGAGAACAAGAGAACACATTCCTATGAGAAATGGTGCTTTTCACTCAAGCAAACAGACATCTGAAGGGTGATTTGATTAGAGTAGTAACTTAGTCTGGTGAATGGAGCAATGAATTTTAAGTCAGAGCCCTAGATTCTTGTGGAAGGTATCAAGTGTCTCTGAGTCTCCCTCAATCCATCTCACTAGACTCCTGGGTGGCTCAATAGGATAATGGGCATGAAGTGCTCAGAAAACTCCAAAGTGCCAGTTTATATGTAAATGATGACTCTCTTTCAGGATGTAAAGTGTGTTTAAAGAGAAGGGGGCCACTGATCAATTATTCCCTTTACTCATACAGGATTGACAAGGCTCCTAAATTCCACATTCTGTGTACTTTGACAGCTTAGACTGGATTTCTTCACAAGCTATAATAATCCTACAGCAATTCTGCCTGTGTGAAAAGTAGGGCTAGTTCCCAGGGGATTGGGTGCTGATGGATGCCGAAACATCAGTCAGGGCTCTGGCATAGATAATGAGAAGTGTGAAAAGAAGAGGAAGCTCATGTTATAGCAGTCATACAAATATTGTGAAGATGGATGCTCTTTTTTCTTTAACTAAAGGGCGAATAATGATTAGCTTGTCGCTATCATTCCCTGAGGTACAATGTGTGCCCAGTTTACCAGTTTGTTTGATTAATAAATGATTTAGTCTGGGAAGGTGGTTCAGTGAGTAAAACACTTGCTACACATGCATGAGGATATGAGTCTGAATCCCCAGAATCTATATTTAAAAGGCTAGCCATGGCATCACACATACGTATCTCCAGCCCTGTGGGACAGAGACAGATAGATCCCAGGGGTTAGTTGGCCATCCAGTCTAGCCAAAATAGTAATCACCATATTCAGTGAAACACACTGCCTCAAAAATGGTGGGATTGGAATGATTTAAGATGGCATATGCTACCCTGGTACATATGCCCATATACAACACAAATGGGACCACATACACAAATACAAAGATAAAAATGCTTCATTAGCTAGAAAATACCCTAATTGTATAATAAATGTTCTAATTCTGTCACACTTATAAAGGTATTCTCAACCCTTTTTTAACATTAAAAATAATAGCATTGTATATGTGATGTGAGCAAGGTATTTGCTACAGCACATTTGTGGAGGTCGGAAGACAAGTTTGTTTGCCTGGTCACTCCTTCTACCTTTATGTGAGTTCCAAGAATCAAACTCTGGTTAGTCAGCAAGCTTTCATGTGAAGGCTTTTCAACTTCTGGCATACATTTCTAACCCCACACCTCTCAGAAGGGTTAGTGTTTTTTCCCCCAACTCTAATACTGATGATCAGAAAATGTGGAGACTGTAGTCTTACTTCTTGTTCCCTTCTTTGACTGCACAGATGAGGGCTTCAAGTGTCCCCAGCAAAGGTAATAAATTGTCTCTGTTTGGTTGCTGCCTCTGGGCAAGAATGTTCCATGAAGTAATTGTAAGTGGTATCGGCTTGCAAGGAGAAGTTACGTTCCCTCTGTAGTCGTCTGGAAATGTATCATTTTCTCACCATCTGCCTTTGATCAATTCCTTTATTCTTCCTCTTTCACCTCAGGCTGCATGCCTTTGGTCAAATCATAGAGTCTCTCAAAAAATGTAACTACCTTAGAATGGCTAGAGGGCTGTGAGGACCAAGGAGACAGTGCTTGAGAGGTGACTGACTTGCTTCATGTCTGGTACATGTGACAGGCATACTGAGGAGTGGTTGTTATGGTTTCTTCCATCTGCTGCTGATGGCAGGACCATAAAGGGATTAAGAAAAAAAAAAAAAAATATATAAATATATATATATATATATATATATATATATTCATTTCTTGCCTGTACCCAGTGAGTGTTCCACAGTTGGAAGCTATTATTAGTACAGAAGAGGCACATATGACATGAAATGTTGATAAGAAGTACATGACAGAGAATACAAGAATTCTCACACCACCTCAAAGGAGAGACCTGCAGGAACCTTCAGTTACCGATCAGGGTCACTTTTCTTCATATCTCTGATAAGAAGTCACTCACACCTCCATTCCCAGTGTCTAAAAGCATGACCAACACATAAGTTCAGGAGATATATGTTTAGGAAGTAACCCCTCCCCCCCAAAAAAAACCCTACAAATCTCTAAGGTGAATATCTTCCTGTGTGGGTCATATTTTCAACTATGGCCATAGCTATGGAGCAAGAGCAAAAAAAATAGAATGCATAAAATAATAATTGGGTTGATAATGGCAGTCTATTTTTTGCTAGACATCCTATATTCTTGGACTCTTAAGGTTGGAATCTCACATGGTGGGGAACTTTAACTCACAAGGCTGAGCCTTTAGGACTTGTCAATATTGTGCTATTTTTCACTAATGTTTTGAGCATACACATATCCACACATACAAAAGAAAAGCAATTGACAAAATCCCTGTTGGACACCATAGTTCTCTCTCAACCTTGGGTTGGCACAGTGACAGAGAGTGGTGATTTCATCACCAAAGGTATATTTGGCTATGAGCTACTGTTACCAAAGCAGGAAATGGAGATTTTCAAATCTTTGGATTGCACAGTAATTTAAACATGAGGCTTGTTTTGACAAAATGCAGCATGATATATCAAAGTAAGTGGGAGGATTCTGTAAATGAAAGAGAAGCTGGAAGCTCAGAGAAAACCCAAGAGACTGCAGCTCTCAGAAGGGAACAGTATGGAAAGGGAAGCATGAAGCAGAAGGAAACAGAAGCATGGCTGCATGGGAAACAATACCATTCTTGCAGATCTCCGAAAGGATGCTATGTGTCTTGTCACTCAAATTTGTCATGCTTCCCTTGGTGTTTTTGCCTGGCACCAGAGGTAGGGAAATGTGTCTTCAGGTCTATTGCATCCCTGTAATCTAAAAAAAGTTTGGAAGGCAATTGAGGAGTTTACACCAAATCTTGGGGTAGAGTAGGTCAAGATGGGCCAAGGATATTGTAATATTAGCAGAAATTAGTCATCAGGTGTAGCAGGAACATCGGGACACTCTATGTAAACTCTTGGGGCCAGGCAGCCACAAAAAGCGTCTCCTGAAGGAGGACCTATTTAAGGACTACCTGAAACACCAAGAATTGCTAGTGAAAATAATTCTAGCTAATCAGTAACTGTTTAGAAGAGATACTTTCTTGCGACCAATGGGTGGAGGGCACTAAAGGAGCTTGCATCAGTGCTCAGACGTGCTTGCTGTCGTGTTTCTCACATTTCCAGAGTCTGTGTTATTGACTCTGTGCCAACTCACCTCCAACCCCAAGGGCAGGTAGGTCAGGCAGAGGGCTGTCCAGGGTACAGGCAACAATGAGGGATGATGGTCAAGATGATCAAGGAAATAGAGATGTCTGGAGAAAACCCACCAAGAGGAAGAACTCAAACTCGAGTTATAGTATGAACAAAGAGACTGGACTTTAGTCCTGAGTTGCTTATGATTATCACAATTTTGAGCCCAATCTTATTCAAAGTGCTTGGTAAATACTAATTTACACAGACAACACAACATCCTAATAAAGTTCATGTCCTGGGACTAAGCTGCATTTCATGTAAAAAGTAACCTGGGATACTTCCCTGGTTACACTAATATGCAAGACCATAAACTGAGTCTGATGCTACTAATACCAGCCCCATCTTGACAGGTCCTGTCCTGCCTCTGCTGTCTTCCTTCTTCTCTTTCAGCCAGATATGAGCAGAGGAGCAAGTGTATCCTAAGCTATAGATAGGGCTGGTTTCACACAAGGGTGAAAAAGTCATATGACGCATTAATTATCTTTTCATTCTGACACTTGCAAAGTAGTATGCGTATAGGATGCTGATTTGTCATTAATGTTGGAGCAAGTTAAGAGCTCCTTTTTAAATGACTGTTAGCAAAGTCATTCTACTGACCATGCCTGTATGTATTGTATGGGTCTTGCTTCCTATCTGTCTCCTGAGGTCGTGTACTTCTGAATGATGTGTATACATGTGTGTGGTGTGCCTTATAAGTATACTACTGTAGTGTGGGTTTTTGTGGAGCTGCTTTAGTGTGTACATGAGTTATCTGTTTATATATATTATTTATTTTTTCTGTGTTGTTACATGATGGCTTAAGAAAGATAGGATTTAATTTAACTCATGGTTTCTCGGAATATTAGTCTATTTTGGCATAGAAGGTATACTGAGACAGCTTAGTCTTTGACAGGAGGAACTTGTAGAATGCCTTATTTTATATCAATGGACCAGGAAGCAGAAAACAGGGTAAGAAAGAAGGATAGTCTATAATTCTTAAATCTCCATCTCTAAAGTCCTCCATCTACCAATTAGTCACCATGTCCAAAACAGCTCAGTCTGTGACCTCCCAAAATAGTGCTACCAGCTGGATATTGAGTGTTCACATACATGAGCCTGTGAAGAACATTTTACATTTAAACAATAGCATGCACCTACATATATGCATCTCTAAATATCCTGTATGATGTATATATACCTGTGATTTGTGGTTATTTTGTGCTTATGGGATACATACAGGTAATATATATATATGAGCTATATAGATGTCATGTTTTATATATGCCCAGATATTTCATGAGCTGGCAATGCCAGGTGTGTTCCAAGTATCTTTGATATACCTACGTCTCAGGTGGAAAGGTGTGTGTGTGTGTGTGTGTGCGTGTGTGTGTGTTTCTTAGGTGTCTAGGAAGAGTAGATTCTGCCCAACTATATTATATTTGTGTAGCCTATGTCCTGTATGCTAAAATATAAGAATATAATATTTGGGGTATACTCTATATCTCTGTTGTTTGTATATTTGCAGGCTAAGTATACATGTTTAGTTGTGTATCTAAGAGTCTTTGATGCAGGAGGGGGAGCATGTACATTGACTGACTGGGATCTATCAGGTCTCTATCTGAGAGTGAATTACACTCTCCATTCCCCCTGACTCTCTCAGTCTAACCCTGTCTTGGTGTTGGAGGCATATAGTTATTAGCTGTTCAGACATTTTTATCTCCTCAAAATATCCTATTGCTTATATCCAGTTCAGTAATCATAGAAATGGGCCTCAGAAATGTCATTTTATACTGTAGCCTCTACAGACTGGGAGAACTCAAGTCTCTGTTACCTATTAGTCACTGAAAATAAAGAGTCAACAAAATAGCTGCTGTCTGAGCTGAGGTTAACTATTTCTGGTTCAGTTAGAGATTTTCTTTATTGCAGCTATAAATATCACACAGGACATGGATAGAACACAAGGAATGCAGAGCTTTGAAATACCTGGACATTTCTGTTTCCAACTACCATGAAATACAACTGGCTCACTCATCTAATGGTGCATTGTTGTCATTTGCTGAGGAGGAAATGAGGGGAGAGTTCATGACTAAGTTCAACAGTTCTTGCACAACTCAGTGTCCTTAGTCTTCCCAACCCCACCTACTTGGTGCCCGAGGCTCTTCATGGCTGCAATCAATTATTATGATTACAACATATCCCCATCTCTCCAAATATATAAAAAAAGGAAAAGAAAACGTTCATGACCTAAACAAATCATTATATTACAGGAAATTTAAATGACAGCTTTCAGGGATTATCCTTCTAGAGCCTCTGTGCTTCTTAATCCAATAAGATGGAAGTGGTCTCTGAGAACTTGAATTAATAAAATTGTCCTAAGTGAGGTAGATGATGATGGCCCAGAGAACACACTTGAAATCTACTGCTGTGGAGAAAATGTAGCAATCAAAGGTGTAGTAAATGGGCATGCAAAAGAACTAGGTCACCTCATTGCATCAAAGGGAAAGAGCAATGAAACAGAAGTACCTTTTACTATGCACCAGACAATGTGGGCTCCTGCTATCATTATCATCTTGCAAGAAAGGAAATTCAGGCTACAGAGGAGTTGAGTATTTTGTCCCACCCTCTCACTTATCTAATACCCCAGTTTGCAATCTACTCCACCTGATTCATGTGCCATCATGCCCAATAATACCCATGTCCAAGGCCTTGGAATATCTTTAGATTCTAAGACACTGTCTAGTTTTGATGACCATGGGTACCAGTGTTTCTAACCTTGAGCCACCACTTTGTGGGAGCAGGAAGCAATGTCCATTCCTGTCATTGGCTCATAATCACCCAGATGATAAGGTTTCTCTCTTGAGTTAGGCTGAGGGAAACTCTACTTCTTTCCTTGGCATAATAGGCCAGAAAATTGGCTGAAGAAGAGACACCTGACTGTGACTCATGGATGTCCCTTAATACTATACCTCTTGATCTGACAGCCTGCTATTAGTGCCAACATGCAGGTCCTCCACCTCTGACTCTTTTCCTCTGTCTCTGTTTCTATCTCTGTCTCTCTGTCTCTCTCTCTCTTTCTCTCTCTCTTTCTCATACACACACACACACACACACACACACACACACACACACTTTTCCATTCCTTTAGTGTATTACTATACCAGGAGACCCCGATTATTTATTTTTACTTCCAGCTCTTTAACATACAAGGAATAAACAATCCTAACATATGTTCAACATAAAAGAACTCTCTAACTTCCCAAGACATCCTTGCCTTTTCATCATAAAGGAAAGTGTTGAAGTTCTACAGGCACTTTTCTGTTATCCTACTTCTTGACAACCATCTCCTGAGACCAAGAGTATCAAGAGACAGATTTTGAAATTGATCAATACTATAGTCAGTTCAAAATTTCTTATCTACTGGACACAAAGCATAGTCCTTCTTATGCAATACTGGTAAGAGCATTATTGATCATCATATATACTAAATAAGTTTCAAGAAAATGCAAATAATTCACACATGTTCCAGAATTTTTTTTCTTTTATGGTTTTTGTTTGTTTCGTTGGTTGGTTAGTTGATTGCTTTATTTTTGATCATGGAAAATCCAAAATTCTCTTTGAAAAACTTCATAAAGCTTCAAAAGGAAAAGTATAATCTAATCCCACAGCATTTACCAAACTCCAAACTAGGAATTGTGCTCTTGGCATGAACGTGGGCTTCATAAAGGCCCTATGTGGTAGAAATTATTATCACCTCTATTTTGTAAATAAGAAAACCAAGACTCTGAGAATCTGAATCACTTTGCTTCAAGGTCACACAGCAAATAAATGGCAGAGCTGGGATACTATCCAGAATTCTTATAGCTCCAAAGTTCACACAAACCCACAGAGCTGTGCTATTTCCTGAGATGAAGGAAGCACATTTGTCACAGAAGGCTGTGCTCTTACCTGGAGTCTAGAGCTACAATCAGTTCTTCAAAACTGAGAGAATATTTGGGCCTTCTATATTGACATTTTCACCAGTGACTATTCCCAGTTGTATCTTTTCAACCAGAGTATGGATTACAATTCAAATACCTAAACACTTATTGGCACAGGAAAAGTAAAGAGATGGGGATATTATTCATAAATATGAATAAAATATGGCTTTAGTTGTGAAAATAAACCGTAAGAGATACAATGCTGAGAAGGTGAACTACAGTGTATAAGGGTTCCAGGGGCTCCATTTCTTGACAACACTTCATACTGTCAGTCTTTTATTTTAGCCTTTCTGATGGATATGAATTGATATTTACATATAGTTTTACCTGTATATTTTGGTGGCTGACAATGTTGAGATGGGTGGCCATTGTGATATTTGCATTTATATTGAAGTACTTTGTAACTGAACTATTTTCTTATTGAGTCATAGTTGCTTTAAATATGCCTAATATGGATCTGTGTTAGTGAAGCCTCCTCTTATTTAAAGGGTACAACAGGCTCGGCAATCTGCAATAGGAATATATTAGTTATAGTTTAGAGGATGGGAAGTCAAGGCACCAGAGATTCAGTGGCTGAGAGTGCTTATTTTGTGCTTCAAAGTAAGAATGTTCCTTTTTCCTGAGTGGCAAATTACATCATCTTACTAAACTAAATGTTGAAATGGGCAAGGGGAATGCTTCCTGAATTGACAGACTTTTAGGCCTATTTTTAAAAATTGAGAAAATGAAGAAAGGTAGAAAACATGAATTTTAATATTAATTCTAATATTAATTATTCATTTCCTACAAATATAATGAAATTTGTTCTCTATATTAATATTTAAGCTAAGTGTCGATAGAAATAGATGATGAATGATAGATATACAAACATAGAGGACTGTTGATACATAACAGATTAATGATAAATAGATTATATATAATATATAGAATAGATAAAGATTATAGATTGAAAAATAAATAGACATGCAGACATTTATGTTAGATAATTAGAAGATGAGATATGGTTTGCTTTTTCTTTTTTTGGTGCTCCAATATAGACTGGCTTACAAAATTCAAAGCTTTCCAGTAATTACTCTGATGCTTGGAAATGATTTTAGCTCAAAAAAGAATTCCAAAACAGGCTGAAAAGTAGCTACAAGTGGCTTGCTTGATAGAAAAAAATTTGAAGGAAAGAAAGAACAAAAGAATGAACGGGAGCATAAAGTATCCTTAGGATGTAGATGGCTATTGCCATTTTCTATTGCAGTTGCAACAAGTTACCACAAAGACAGAGGCTTAAAGCAGCACAAAACCATAACCTTATTTCTGGAGGTTAAATAAATAAATAAACAAATAAAACTTGGTTCTCTCTACTTTAAATTCAAACTATCAGAAATTCTCCCTTTCTTTCTGAAATCTCTGACCTTACATACTTCTTCATTTGGGGTCTGAAGAGTCGCTCCATGTTTAAGACTGTGCACTGCTCTTGCAGAGGATCTGAATTTTGTTTCTCAGCACCTATGTTGGACACCTCACAACAGCTTGTAACTGCAGCTCCAAGGACTCAACATCACTGGCCTCTTCAGACACCAGCACAAAACCACACTCACACACACATACACACACATTCACTCACACACACAATTAAAAGTAAAATAAACCTTATAATTTTTCTCTATTTTTGAAGACTCTTGTGATAAAGTGGAATAAAGATTGTTCAGATAATGTCCATAATTTAATCATGTATAAAAAATTTACTGATGGGTTTCTAGGGTTAGGATATATACTAAAGGATGATTCTTCTGCGTAGCACAAGTGAAAACCTCAGTTTCCCGCCCAATAAATAGTTGCTGAGTTAAATTAACCTTCATTTTCCAAATCCTATTATCATCCAAATCCAAAAGGAAGGACCTGTGGTCTTGCCATTAAGAAGAGAGACAATAAGAATTAAAGACCAGAACCCTGGGACCCATTTATCATGATGCAATCTCTAGCTGTGAGACTGTAGGAGAAGAAGCCTCTTGACCTATCAGTATGGAGATCGCTACATGTTTGCATTAAGAATTTTGGGATGTATATAATAAAAGTATATCAGGCAACTCATCAAAAACAAAGTGGGAGGGGGGAGTGGCTGGAGTCTTGAGCACACTGACTGAGTGCCCTATGTAAAACATTTGAGTGACATACCAGTGATTGCTAAATAAAGCACTCGGCATCCATCATCCATATAGCCTAGACCAGCTGATCTCTAATGATGCTTCCGGTTCCAAATCTAACATCTGCTAGTCCTTATAGAACTTCATCTTAAATGCATGGGTGTTTGTATTTTCTCACCTCCGGCTGCAGAAGACCATGTATGAAGCCAAACTGAAGTGCTTGTGTCACAGGATGGAGAAAGGAAAAGAGCTGAAGAGATCAGAACCCTTTCCCCTCATCCACAGACGGCAAACACACTGCTCTGAGGAGACAGTGTCCCAGCTATGCTGAGTTCAGCTTGGCCGAGGCTGGAAGGAGACCTGAAGCAGCCTAGGCCTCATTTCCAAAGGGTGTTATTTCACCCCTGCTTCCCAGATAATGTAACTGAGTCACTCAATTGAGCATAAAATAGAAATTTGGCTTCTTATCAGCCTCAGACCTGACTTTACTATTTTCTTTCTGCAAAATACATTTTTCACTATCTTATCTTCTAATAAACAATCCTGGCTCTGCAGCCTTGTGGCAATGGCTCTGAATGCATTTAGGAGACATATTTTTCCTCTCTCGCTCCCTGCTTAAAATATTCTGTTTAAAAGCCTGCACCCCCTCACACACTTTTAGAAAAAAAATATACATCCCATTTGTATGCTGTCTCCCTTTAAAGAACGTACACATTTTTTCTTGAGCAGTCCTGATGGATCCTTTCCTATTTTCTCTTCCGCTCACATGATTGGAATTAAAAGGAAGACTTACATCTGCAGCAGTGGAGTCTCAATTGCATGGGTGTAGGGAGCAGGTCAGGGCCTCTCAAGGAGCCTTCTTTATGAGAAGGTCAATTTCTGGAGTGGTCAGACCTCAGTGGGTTTTCAAAGATTGTACAGACGTCGGAACATATTGATGAGAAACCAGCTCCTGAAGTCAGTGCTGTCTCAAATACAGAGAATCATATGTGCCACAAGACAGTGACTTTTAAGCATCACCAAGAGGAACAGAGGGGAACAGTATTTTCTGGAACTTTTCTCACAAAGTGAGAAAAGGAGCAAAAGCAAGAAGCTCCCTCCATTACAGAGGGGAAACTGGAGTTCACAGTGCTAAGGTATGTCTTAAGAGTAAGATTTCAAAGCTACTCTCTTGCCTTCAAACTACTACTGTGAGAAAAAGAGCTATATAGGCACAGATACACATTTTGTGTTATATCATTTGATATCATTTGTAGTTTATAGGCAGCTGTTTATTCTGATTGCAACCCTGAAAATAATGGCAGTGGCAGTCTTGCCTCCACGGACACCCATCTCTGGACTCCTAACTCCTCCAGTTCTGTTCTAGGAAACATAGTAAATTGTATGCTCATAGATTTCTCAGTCTGCAAAAGCATGCATTGCCAATACCTTTGCATTTTCTTATCAAAATAAAACCTGGTCCCCGGCCCATGTGGTCTTGCTAACCTGCTCACCTCAAGGTCATCCTCTCCTTAATCATGTCATACACCTCTATGTTTGTTGTTACTTTTCCCTAAAAAAACTACACACTTCTTCATTCTTCATGTGTGACCTCACATGGTACCTTCCCAGGGTTGCCTCTAACTGTGCTACTTACAGGAGATCATCTACTTTGTCTCTCCATACTCAGTGCAGTTAGCCACTTTCAGAATCGCTACTCATCTATACTTGTATGTGTATGCTTTTATGCATTCCATATCTGTCTCTCCATCAAGTACATAGGGAAGGAAGAACTATGCCATCATTTTAGTACAGTGCCATGATCCTAGTACCTGAACTGCACACAGTAGGTTTTCAGACTGTAAGAACAAATGATTAAACTTGTTCCTCAAAATTCTGTGCCACAGATTTTTTTTTCTCATTTTCTGGTAGTGAAATTAGAGTTAATGCTGATTGCCTGGTAAGACTCTCCACACATGAGTAGGCTATATGAAGTCGATGCTGTTCTTCCTATTTACAGGCAAAGAAACAGAAGCCCACAGAATACATGACAGAGACGAGAGCACAAGATTTGCTGGAAAGGCTTTTCCTGTCAAGCTATATGACCTCACATCTAAGCCACCAATGGTAAGAAAAAGAGAATCAGGTAAATGTTTTTGAAAAGTTGCCTGAGAATAGTTTGAAGTCTTCTCCAACATTTGTCAATCTTAGGTCAAAGGTAAATGCCAAAGAAAAAAGAATGTTTCGTAAGCAAGTCTCCCTAGGGGCTATGTTGGCAAGAGGCCTTCTGGAACAAGAGCTTGCTTCTGCTTGTTTTCCTTTGCCCTGGGGGCTCCTACCTTTAGCCCAGATGCTCAATTCCCATACCCAGGCCTTTGCCAGGCCAAGAACCCCATTTCTCTCTTGCAAGCTGGAGAGGACAATGAGGTCAGTAGGGTCTTCAGTCCCTGCAGGAGTCCACGGAAGATTAATTGGAGGAGAGAGAGAGAGATAGAGAGATGATGCTGGGCAGTGGAGAAGATTTATGAGGGAGGAAAATCCAGGTCAAGGTCCCCCGGATTTGTTTCTCTTTATCTCTTTTTTGACTACCACACTTCCAGAGTTCATCCTTCCCAGCCCCCTACCCCTTAAAACCCTTTGGACAAGAGCATGGCTGTCAAATGCTCGAGATATTGAGGCTTTCAAGAGCTCTCTAAGCTACGCAGAATGAGAGTTACTCAGAGCTGATCTGAGAATCTCTGCCCAGTGTCACAGATCACAGAGATCCAGGTTCAGGCTATTTTATCTATATTCCTTTAACTTACCTCATGAACACCAGTGAAAACTAGGTCATGATGGCAAGGCACATCTTTAATCCCAGCATTTAGACAGCTTAGGCAGGAAACCTATATGTTCAAAGCTAGCCTAGGTTACAAAACAAGAGCCCATCTCAGAGAAACAAAAACACTAAATAAACATTACAGATATCAAATTGATATTTCTTCTCTAAGTCCCTCAATCTCTGCCTCATTTCTTATGCTTTATCTCTCATTTGCAGTGACTTCTCACCTACTTTTTCATGGGATATATTTTTTAAATGACATGGCAAAGATCTATCTCCTGGGAGCCTTATGATAGGAATCTATGTTAATGAAGGATGTTTTGTCTTGTTTTTCTTTTTCCCTAAGTACTTTAAGAAGTCTCATCATGTCCATAGGTTTAAAGAAATTCTTCATATTGATCTTTGTTTTGCAACCAATGCCTAAGACCCTACAACATAACAGATCCTTCCTCACCTGTACCCACAGACACAAGCTACATTGCTTCATTTTTCTATACTGCTGTTCTCTCCCCTAAAGATATTCTTCTTCTTCTCATCAGGACAAATTTATCTATTGTGACAAATAATCTCAGCTGTCAACCTGACTAGGTCTGGAATCAATTGAGACAAAGTAATGCCTGTGAAGTTTGCTTGAAAAGATCTCCCACAGACCCAGCATGTAAACATGTAGGCAATGTGTTTCGGTGGTAGCAGAGACAAAAGAAGATATGAGGGAAAAACTTTTTGTCTGCTTGTCTTTGTACCTTGCTAGCAAGTTTAGCTACTCTTGTATCTCTACTTCCTCTACCATCACCAATGCTGCAACCATCCTTTACTGAAATCAGAGCACAGTTTCATCAGCCTTCCATCATTGTCTGGAGAAGTGCCCCTGCAAGTATCCTCTAGGCCTTCAGTACTAGGATGGAAGGCTGAGGTTCTCAGTTCTTTATCTCTATTTGTAGCAGTGAATTCAGCTCACAATTCAAGGTACAGCTAATATCCACAGAGACATTTCCATTTCCAGAAAGAAACTGGTTACAGAAAGAGTGAGAGAAAATGAATAGCTTAAACAAAATCTAATATACATTTTTGTAGGGAAAAGAACCTTGAACTTTTTCTCTTTTGTTTTTAAACACAAATTAGTAATAGTTTTGTTACATCTATCAGTGTGGTCTAAGCTCCTGCATGAAAGGAAACTCTGCACTTGCTCGGAAGCTCTTCTTTGTGACCCATGGAAAAGAGTCAGCCAGATATGTCTCCAGTTCCACATGACAGCAGCCCCCTGAGATCCACTGAGATAACAGAGAAAGCAGCAGGACTGATGAACCACTCCACTAAAGTGTTGATCTGTCTATCAACCAACATTTCCTGATACTCATATAAACATGATGCCCTAGACTACATGGCTCCAGACACTTTGGCAGGGCTCCGGAACTGTAAAAGAAGAGTGACATCCCACATCTGAGGATATTGACCATCCAAGGGCAGCTGCCTAGAGAAGAGGCTGTAGACATGAATAATGACCCATAGACCTCTCCTTCACATGTCTGATTATAAGGAAGTCCTCGGTATTGAGCAGGAAGTTCCCAGTGTCAGTGTTCATATAGCATCTAGTACAGAGAGAGAAGGGACATAGCCATGCAGGGTACAAGGACAGAAACAAGGAGATTTCAGTTGCTAAAGGGTTCATACTGAGAGCTAGGAAGCACTGATCTTCACCATGAAGGCAGACACGCTCTGGACACTCACATTTGCACTTACCGCTCTCCTTTTATAAGCCTGACATGGAACAGAGCACTGGAATCTTCCTGAAAAATACAATTCTGGTCATTTGACCTCTCTTTTGTGGTCTTCCCATTACCAGTGTTCCCATCTATACTAGTTCCAAAGTTCCAGAGACTGGGTGGCTTAAACAACAGACATACATTTTCTTAGAGTTTAGAGACTGGCTTTCCAAGATTGAAATGTTGTTCTAGAATTATTTCTGAATGTAGTCTTAATTGAGAAATTGTCTTTATCAGGTTGGTCTGTGGATGTGTCTCTAAGAAATTGTCTTGATTGGTAATTGCAGGAGCATGCAGCCCACTGAGAGTGATAGCATTGACTGAGCAAGTGGTTCTGGTTTTATAAAAGAGGTAACAGAGTATGAACTTGAGCATCTAGGGAGTGAACCATCATTCACCATGCCTTTCATGGTTTCTGCTTCAAGCTTCTGCATTAAGTTCCTGCTTTAACTCCTTCAATAATGGATGGTGCCATGGAATTATAAACCAAATAAATCCTGTCCTCTTTCAAGTTGATTTTGGTCAGAGCATTTTTGTTCATGGCCACAAAAAAGAAAAATGGCACATATGGAGAATTTTGACTTCTTCCTATGAACTAGAGAGGGATGATGCTCATTTTGTAACATCTTTCAGGTATAAAGTATGTTGAATATTGAAGTTCACAAAACATTTTAACTACTTTCAAGAACGTGGTCATTGAGTATAGACAAACTTGTAGGCGACTCTCCAATTGACTGTTTAAAACTGTCTGCCTTTTAGCCAGTTCCTTAGGGATCTCTGGTCTTACTCTGTATAATGAAATAATTTTTATGTGCAGTCTAAGCATCTTGATAGGATTAGAGGTTGAGTTACAGAGAGCACTTAATGAGCATTACCAATGCTGCCAGTGGTATTTATTAATGGCAACAATAGTACTCCGAGATGAGATTAGTCTGGATTTGGACACAGATAATGACAGCCAACATTTCTGGAGCCACAAAGCAGAATTCTAAGTGGATTTGCTCGTTTAGTTCTCAAAACAACCCACAAAGTACAAAACACAATGATCCCTTTTCACAAATAGAAAACTGATGTACAAGGTTAAGTAAAATATCTTCAAGGTCATACACAGCTAAACCCAGGATCCCAGGCTTTCAAGACTACACGCTCAGTGCTGTGTAACTAATCCACCAATCTACCGACTCTCTCTAAACTAAAACTCTCATGGTCTCTGCTGATCAGAACATTAACTACTAAATTATGAGATAGATGTTCAAGAAAGGTTATATCTCTATTTGATTGAGTTTCATAGTTTTTATAGATTTTCACAAGAGAAACAATTGTGACAGTTTTCAAAGAAGGAAGACAATATGAAATTTTTGAGTCCTCTACAAATGAGCTGATGAACCTCCTTCACTCAAATTCTGCACATTGAAAACATAGCTTTAATCCATCCTTTAGAGCCAAGAATGTTGATTAAAATAGTTTTATAAAGAAGAAAAATAAAGCTAATATTAAAAATCCAGTTTTATTAATCCCCAAAGGGAGAATTTTATTAATTCCTTTAGAATCCAATAAAAGTGTGTTTTTTAATCAACTTTGTTTTCTAACTCCTGCTCAAGTGTCAAATCATAGCAAAGTATCTCACATTACTTGAGAAGCTTCAAAATATAGAGACAAATTCTAGAGATGTGTACTCAGACCTTGTAGACCATCCAGTTGGATAAAAGAAACCTCCAATATATTCAGAGCCATCAAGTTAATATGAAAAAGCACTGTTTGTGATGATGGCTATGCTTATTTTGTCTCCGTTCAAACAGAGACCAATTGATCTCAAGCAGTTTCTGGAATGTAACACAACGTCAATGAATACCAGTTGAAGAAGCTTTCAAGAGAGTAATCATGAATTGTCTTATTGGCATGGTGAGAAGTTTAATTTCCCAAAAAAATACTCTTTTAAAATTAAAGAGCATCATTATCTAGCTGGTTTTGCCTTTTAAGTTGACAGTGATGTGTGTGTGTGTGTGTGTGTGTGTGTGTGTGTGTGTGTGTTTGTGAGTGTGTGTGTGTGTGTATCTGTGGTAATGATACTGATGCTTCTGCTGCTGGTCTTAGTGGTGGTGTTTGTGTGTGTGTGTTCTAATGGTACTGTTATTTTGTTTATTTGAGTTTTGCTTTTGTTTTCTGAATCATCTTGCCGCATTTAGGATGAGTAATATATCAGTAAAAATAAAATAAAGTATCAATTATGGAAGCAATACTGAGTGGGGATGATGTTGGTCTAGACTGAGGGTAGCCAAGTGAAAATAGAAAGAAGATTAGTATTACTAATCATATGATATTCTGTGGAGTGTTTGTAAGAGATAAAGTAAAACAGAAACTAAGTGTGCCTGTTTGGCATCTCTTGAACATCTGGTGTATATGACATTTGCTAAGATAGAAGTAATATAAGGTAAGATGGACTCCAGTTTTAGATAAGGCAGAAATAATGGCTTCTGATTTAGATATATTAACTGTAAGACGTCTGTTGCCATACAAGCAGAGAAAATTATTAGTCACTGGATGTGCAAGTCAGTATTGTACTACCTAATGGGATAGAAGAGGTACTACTGGATAATCTAACAGAAGCACTTGAATCAAAGTTAAGACATGCTGTACGGTTATAGCATTCATTACAAATTTGTGCCCAAAGTACTCAGAACTAGAAGTTTCTATTGTTGGTGGAAGGATGGGATTGGGAGGAGAGGAAGGAGGGGGGCTTTGATCAGGTTGTAAATTGGCTAATGAAATAAATTAAAGAAAAAAAGAAGTTTCTGTTGTGAGCTGAAACATATTCTTCCAACAGAAAATTGAAGACATGCGCTGGGCTCTCACTTCCTATGAAGGGTATCTCCCATACCCACTGAATGTTATATAGGAGTCACCAGTACCCACATACAGTTAAAGTCCATTCTGCAGACTGTGGGTTTAATCAGATGCATGGCTTCATCGCTTGGGCTTAATGAGGTAAACCAGACCTCCGGTAATATTGCCTGTATAATTGACATGGTTCTCTGGGAAACATTACGCTTTATAATGAAAATACTGTATATAATTAGAATCTAATAGGAAGAAAATAGTAATTAGCCAGAATTAACTGAACAGACGCAATCAGGCAAATAAAGGTTATCCTCAGGAGAGGACCCTTCAGAGTTCAAATGCACATCCTATAATTGTAGCAAAGCCCCAGTAATTAAGGGTAATTTTTCCCTGCATCGTAGATTGTGGTGTTTGTGGAAGAAGAGGTTATTTTTTTTCTATGCATTTTTGCTTTTCTTTTCCCACTGGTAAAATAAGTCTGGCCAAGATATAAATAGAAAGTATCTAGAAGGTTATATCCACATACTCCACAGATCCCTAGAAGTAGGGTGACATGCATAACAGAAATAGAAGATGTCAGAGCATAAAACTCTAGATGCAAACATCATGTTGGGTTCCATCTCTAAGCAGCTGGATGACCTCAATGATTGACTATCTGTTTTCTTATTACAATTAAATTAGTAACTACTACCTATTGAATCACCACTTACTGTGAGCTATCAGGTTGAGTATGTCTCACGTATTATATAAATTTTGTGTTCTTAACAACTAGATAAACATACCTCCTTCTTCATACTGTAAAGCAAACATATTTCATCCTACTTAAGATTAAACCACATAGTCTAAAACATACTTAAGATGAAGCAATTACAGTTTTCTGCAAGGTTGTGCTAAGATGTCACTGAAACTATGCCCCTTTACAAGTTGTATTAGGAAAAAAAAATCAGACTGTGTACTAGTTATTTACATCAAGTGCTTCAAAAGAATCTGTAATTCTTGAACCCAAAACATGAGCTCCCATTTTGTACCATCTGTCCAGCAAAGGATACCCTGGGAGAAGTTCACATGATGCTTCAACCATAAATACTTCTATGAAATAGGAACTCCACATGTGGCTATAAGTCAATGTCTTCTCAACAACCATATGATCTATGGTTGTGTGAACCATAATGCCAGTGACAAATGCTGTTTTCATCTGCAACAATTAGGCATAGCTAGCACTCATTTTGCCCTATTACATCCCACATAATTCATGACTAAATCCTCTGTCTTGAATGAAGGTAAGCACTAGGGGTACATAGTCCAGTCCAGGAAGCAGGGCAAGAGGTGGAAAAAGAGAAGAGCAAACAAACATCTACAGACACAAGCTTCATGCTCTAAGCACAGTTTAAAAAAAAAAAAAGAACACCACTGTTAATATCAGCTAAAGTGTGCTTTTGAATCCTACCTGGAAAAAATAGAGACAAGAATGAAAGACTCCTGTAGAAAAATGGCATTTAAATATGTCCCTGTATGCAGCAGTCAAAAAAAAAGACACTGTTGCAAAAAAGAGTCAATTTGGATAAATACTTGATGACAAATATGTAATACATGTCATAAGGAAGACACCTGAAGCTTGTGGATGCCAATAGAGACGTCCAGGCCCCACCAAGAAGAACCAGATATACATAAGATGCCTCTCTAGACTTCCATATTCACCTTTTCCCTGAGTAGTATATTTGATAAGTGAGGCTTAAAAATAGTTTATTCTGATCTTTTAGAGAGATGCATGGAGAAGAGTGAAGAGAGGAGTTTTCCAGGCATGAATACTCTTGGAAGATCTCTACATCTGTTTTGTTTTGTTTTTTTGTTTGTTTGTTTGTTTTTGGTTTTGTCTTTCCTGTTTCACTCCCTCCATCAAATTCAAGATAGGTAAGTATCACAGTCCAGAACTTGGAAGGAAGGAAGGAAGGAAGGAAGGAAGGAAGGAAGGAAGGAAGGAAGGAAG
>NW_021620842.1:5569222-5571111 GCF_004785775.1 Grammomys surdaster | reverse complement strand
GTGTGTGAGAGAGAGAGAGAGAGAGAGAGAGAGAGAGAGAGAGAGAGTGTTTCTCTCTGTGTTTGTGTTTTAGCGACTCCAAACTAGAGGTGAATTGCATATTAGTAGCCCTAGGATTCCTGGTATGCACTGCCAGGTGAGTATGTGAGTTGGCATCTAGATCACAAAATAGAATAAAAAATACTGACAGATAAAACTCGAAAGACACAGAAAGAATTGAGAGGGAATTTTTAGGTAGAGGTTAACTTGAAGCTGAGGGCTGAAATTTGGAAATGAAAACAGAGAGCTTAAAAGAAAGGTCTCACATCCTCTGGCCAGTGAAAGAAGCATCATAGGCAAGGTCATAAGAACTCAGGGTATGGTCATGAGGAGGGGTAGATGTCTGAAGAAATAGAGGAACAAAGATCAAAATCACCCCACAATCTCAATGTTTCTGCTGTTCATACAATATATTAAATCCACTGAAGTCTGAAATGTATTTTTCCTTTAAGGAATCAGAATCTATTCTTAAGTTGCCTATCTATCATCTGTGCCTAAACTGGGACTTGTGCCTAAATCCAGTTTATATCTCCGTTTCTAATATCCACCACCCTCAGGAATATGATATGGATACTAGAAATAGTGTACAAGAAATAAAAAAGCAATAGGTCATATATACATTAATGGAATATGAATGGGTAGTCGTGGGACCACTACTGTTATACTTCATCCTTATAGTCACAGATTGCTTTACAATGGGGATGAATTCTAAGAAATCCATGCTTGGGTGACTTTGTCATTTTGTGAACATGATAGAGTACTTCCACTTTCTTAGATAATGTCAGCCAACCAAATGTGGCCTTTGGCTATACTCAACAGATTCAATAAACATGAAGTATACAAGCCTTCTGATGGCACACCAATATATTGTTTTATAGCAAACTTTTATAAGTAGATAGGTCACACAGAAAAACAATGTTAAAAAGCATAATATAGTAAACACATATTTCATTAGTGCTGTCAAGTATTAGATATGGTAAGTAATTGTATATGCTGTGTGTTTGTGACTGGTAGTGCACTGGGGTGTTTTACACTTCTGCGTGATGCATTGCAATTTGATGATACCACAGTATTGCTAGTTTACAATCCTTCAGCTTTTGTATAAGCTTATGTGTCTACTCGTATGCCACCGATTTCATTGCCTGAAAAGTCATTATGGAATGCATGACTGACTGACTTGTTAAGCACTGGTTATATACAGTGTTCAGTATTGCAAGCCAAGGAAACTACAAAGATGGGTTACATCTAATTCTTTTGTTTGCAGAGTTTACTATATCACACTGGATGAGATTTGCATGAAGTAGTACAAATATAAGGTGAGAGGAAATAAGATGATTGATTTTTGTGCTATAAAGTGCTCTGGACAGGGCAAAGAAGACAACAAACAAACATACATACAAAAAAGAAAGAAGAGAAATTTCCATGGAGAGGGTATTCTAAAGCTGGGGGTTCAAAATAGGAGGTGAAAATTCAGCTCAATTCGGAGATGAAAAAAGGGTAGAAAGTATGTGCCACCCTCTGCCTGATGAAAGCAGCATCTTAACAGCACCATAAGAAATCAGAGTCAGGACACAGAAAGGGACCGGAAATCCCAAGGCTCACCTACACGATGTAAAGAATCATTGTGAAACATGGAGCAGAACAAGACTGGGTGAGTAAGATGACTCGGCAGGTTCAAGTGCTTCCCATTTTGTCAGAAAGAAAAGCTCCAACTCCTGAAAGTTGTGACCTGACTTTCACATACTTGCTGTAACACAGACACAAACACAGACACACAGACACACAGACACACAGACACAGAGCGAGAGAGAGAGAGAGAGAGAGAGAGAGAGAGAGAGAGAGAGAGAGAG
>NW_021620842.1:5560248-5569212 GCF_004785775.1 Grammomys surdaster | reverse complement strand
AGAGAGAGAGAGAGAGAGAGAGAGAGAGAGAGAGAGAGAGAGAGAGAATTAATTAATTAATGAACATAAGACTTTTAAAGACCAAGTTTTTGCAGGAAGTCAAATTTAATTGAAAATGACCTTTGAGAAGGTATTTAAACAGCAAGAGAAGTCAAAGAGGGCAGTATTTTCTTTTTTGCAAAATCACCCCATAGAGGAATAAAGGAGTGTTTTGGCTTTGCCTCCCTGTCACATGTGGCCTAGTGAATTTTGGGAAGTGATATCAGATCAGGCTTGGCTGGCCTCTATCTCCAACCTTCGCTCTACCAGAAGCAGGACCTGGTAACTCTCTGGTGACCACAAGTGGAACATTTCTGTCTGAGCCTTGAATTTCTGGTATTAAAGCCACTTAATACCTAATTACTCAATAAACCACGAAGTCTTTGGAGGGCATCTTGATTTAGAGCCAATCAGATTTGTCAGAAATTTCCAAAAAGCACACAATGCTCTTGGAGGTCTCGGAAGAGCTACGTCAGTGGACCTAATGGAACATAATTTCCTGTAAAGGAAAACTAATTTAATATTGTCAGGTATTATGTAACCAAGTGCCCAGGGACAGAGGGAAGATGACTGCTAACGAGAAACAACCAAAGTACAGTACCCTCATAGAATCAGAAAGCCCTTATGGCTTTCTAGGCTGGCATAATCAGCCTTCTCTCGAACTTCAGCTGCCACCATGCTGTGTGGTCCCATCCTCCCACATACCACCTTACAGATTTTTTGGATAAGGGACACACTGCCAACTTTATGAATGATGACACTTTCTTCTAGCAAGCCAGGTGCAAGACATCTCTGTCTCAACACAGTGCTCTAGGCAACCACAAGCAACTGATTAGATTTGAGCCAAAACATTGAGTGTATTTGCCATCCTTAGCTAGGATGAGTCTTGATAAATTTGGTCTCAACTTAGCTTGAGTCTCAGTAACTCCCCCGAAAACAATGTAAATAACTTTTTCATGCACTAGGACTCTTTAAGAAGGAAACCTGTTCATTGTTGTCATTGTTGTTGCTGTCGTTTTGTTTATTTGCTTGTTTGTTTTCTTTTATATATTCCCTTTACATCCCCTCCTCATTAGCACCTCTCACAATACTTCTCCCATAGTCCCTCCCCTTCTCCTCTGAGTCAGTGGGGGCCCCCCTGAATATCTCCTCACGCTGGTACTTCAAGTCTCTGCGATAGGGCTAGGTGCTTCCTCTTCCACTGAGTCCAGACAACGCAGCCCAGCTAGAAGAACATGCTCACATAAAGGCAACAGCTTTCAGAATAGCCCCTGCTCTAGTTGTTGGAGATCCACACGAAGAAAAAGCTTCATATCTGCTACATATGTACAGGGAAGCTTAGGTCTAGACCATGTATGTTCTTCGTTTGGTGGCAAACCTGTTTCTTAAAAAGGCTTTCTTTCTATTTCTACATCCCAGACACTAGCATCCCACGCTGAGAGTGTTATGACATTACTCTAAGGCAATGAATCCCATGGACTCAGCAACATTATTTTTGCTACAATTCTGATAGTAGTGAGCTGGACCAAGGTGGGTTTCATGAAGATGTTATCCAAACGCTTTGCAGAATCCAAGACATCACTTTCAATTTATGCTGTGAGGTACCAAGGAATGTACTTTTGCCACCAGTATTATTGGGTCCTAAAGATAGATATTTTCAACTTAACAGCTCTTGACCACTTCTCTATAACCCCAGTGTCAAACCATTATGAACCAGGGCATTTTCTGAATACCTCCAAATGTAACATCATGTAATTTCTCTAGCCTTATGAAGGTCCTTCTAGCTCAAGTGAAAAGTTGAGAATATGTTTTAAATGAACTGCTACTACAGACCTTCCTGCAAAGGAACTTTCCAGAAATCATGAATAGAGTTTACTCTAGCAAAGTTAAATTAAGCCTCTGTGGCAGGAGTGTCCAGTGCCTGGAGAATTTTAAAGGACTTTACAATTATCTTGGCTCATCATCCAGAAATTCATTGTCTGCTTTGATGTGGAACGTGTGGATCAGTTTTTTGTCAAAAGCTCCCTTGTGGATTCTGTATGTAGACTTGTTTGAGATGTTATAATTGTAAAAGACCTATATCCCAGAGTGGTAATTCCCAAAAGGAGTTTCCTCTGGACAGTAACTCCAGTAGATCTTCCATCTACAATAGTAAAAAAATCCAATCTAGCTGCTACCTTGAAACACGATGGTTTAGATTATCCTCAACTCAGAACTGATACCTAAGCTTGTAATCATCCATTCACCCAACCACCCAACCATCCATCCATCCATCCACCCATCCATCCACCCATCCATCCATCCACAAACACTAATCTCTTGTTGTATTCTAGGTATGATTCTAAGATGCGGGCAGTCCAAGTGATAGAACATCTACTTTTGAATCAAGGTCTCATTTGATTCTATTCAAAGCAGTTTCTGAACCTGAACAGAGAACTCGAGAAACTTCCCATACATTCTGTTGCTTTAAAAGCAATGACTGAGGAATGTCAATTGTTTTTCTTTACATTTTTAACTGAGAAAATATTGTATTATAACATTTTCAAGGTAATCATATTTTATTTAATTTTTCAGTCATCATTTTTGTGATAAGTTTTATTATAATCTATCTACAATAAGAAAATAATTTTATAAAGAAGATAAGTAACTGTCACAACATTGCACACCTCTTAAGGAGTTGAGCTACCCTCTTATCTATGTTACTATATAATGTGTCTCCTCCATTTATTTACTAATCCAATGAAACACCAAAAATATTTATTGAGGTCTTTGTTATACCCGACACTAAATAAATATTCAAGAGAATTCTAGAAAAATGCAATGTAAAAACATTTTCAATCTTCTTTCTAATAGTCTTTGAAAATATCATAATATATAGTGAAATATTATTATACCCATTCCCTATTTTCCCATTCTATTCCCCCAACATCCCCTCCTACACATTGCTTTTTCAATTTCATGTCATAGTCTCTTTCTCCCTCTTCCCTCCTCCTACATTTGTTACTCACTAAATCCAGTTAGGAATGCCCATATGTCTTGGTGTGGAGCAGAACTCTAGAGGATAGACAACTTAGCAGTATCCATGGTCCAAAGAAGAATGAGTTTCCTTCCCCCTTGCAGCTATTAACTGTCAATAGCTAGGCAATTAGTTGTTGTGCCAAATATACTCTCCTTTGTCATCTATTCTTTCTTTCCTTAATATTGAATTTTGGCTTTTGTGTATTACATGAGCCCCTTTTGTTCATCTGACTCTTTTTTGTCAGTATTTGCATTTGATTATCATTTTGTATCTCTATATTTACTATTAAATGATTCTAGATCCCTAAGAATTCAGAGGGCACTTATCTAATCCATCTGATTTCCCCATATAAAATTACTTTCATTTATTAGTTTATGCATCTAATCATTCAATGATTATGAATTGATCATAGGCAGGAAGAGGTGATTGAATATTGATTAGGACTAATACAGTTCTAGCACTTCTGAGAACTATCACGTGGAAAGAGATAGCAAAGTTAATAAAATAATTTTGAAAATATAGTTCCTATTGCCAATACTAAGCAACAAACTCACAGGAGATACCTAACTAATATTATTGGCTTACATCAATCATCGAGGTTTAAAGCAGTGTGTCATATAAAATCTACTCATTGAATGGATATGAAAGGTTGAACTGGAACTCTATAGAACCTAGAGGAGCAATATTCTTCACCTCAACCAGATCCTCTCTATTATAAGGCTCTAGGGGTAAAAATCTTCTAAACCACATTTCAGGACGTCCATTAATTGCTACTGTGTTGGAAATGTTTCCTCACACTTTATCTTGTAATTTCTTGCTAAGAAGGGTCCTGGGTATCATCTGGGGTAACCTCTTAACATTGCCAAATGGACAACTTAGTGTCTGGAAAATATCAGAGATTTTCCAAGATCCATAGAGTCTATAGAGGCAAAGCTAGGGCTCTGGTCAGTCTCCTGAATCCCATCCCATTGATCTTTCCCAACTATTGAGAATATATATCACTGTTATGATGTTTCTAAAGACAAAATATACATCTTCAGTTCAGACTGATTAATGATTGCAGAAGTAGTAACAATACCTACTAGTTTTGGTAATGTCTATATATATTTCAGGTATAGGTAACCATTTAATACTTATCAATAATTTTAGTGTAGTCCCAGTAGTCCAGTGTGACTTGATATTGGTCTCCTCCCCCCCCCCCATTTTTTTTTCTTTGTGTCATCTCAGCTGTGTGACATCTCAGCTAACACATCTATTCAGCTGTGGACCTCAGGCCAGAAAACAGAAGGGAATCTGCACAGCCAGCCTGACTTCTCTTTCTGTACCACAGCAGGCAGAACACAATTGGCCATTTGTATAGCGTCAGCCTGTGATCCCCACTGCATACTAATCAGGCACTAGAAATACATGCATCAGGGGCAAAAACATTTACTGGCAACACTATCCTGCTTCAATCTTTCACCTTCACTGGGTAATGAGATGAACTAGAACATTAAAACCAACAAACAGCCTTTGGTGTTTACAGCAAATGTTTGCAAGAGCGTGGGAGCCAGAGGTACACTGGGGAACATCTGGATTTCTGGAAACTGTGTGATTACACAGATGTGTTTGATGCATCAGGCTGCAAAAATATCCTGCGATGTATGTCAAGAAGAAAAATTGCCTCCCAAAATGGATTTTTCTACAAGTTATCAATCACTGAAAAGACACTAAAGAGAATAGACAAGACTCCAGGCTCAGCAGATACACTCAAAGCCAGGGTGAAGTATGTACTTTAGAGAGTGAACCTTGTTGACAAAGGGCAGGAAGAGAGTGGGACCTAAGGATTCAAGAATGCTATGTGTCCATATCTTAAACACTCACAATCCTCTATGTAAGCACCCTTTTGCACAGCTTGGATGGAACTTCCTTATATTTTTCAAGGTATGTGCATTGATCACCAGTGTCCTCAAATGGGTTAGAGACATTAAATGTAGTACATCTTAAAGCATGTTTCAGACTCATTTCTGTATGTACTTTTAGCTCATAACTAAGGTATATCTTGTTTTCTAATACATGTCATTTGTCTTCATGCAAAACAATAGCACCATGTCTAACTTGGTCCCCCTAAGCAATCATTTGTTTTGTTTTTGAGTGATTAATCAAATAAATATGTGATTAAGTTGCTTCTAGTTATTGATACATGTACAGGACAAGATTGTGTCCAGTCATGTATGCAAACCTGAGATCTGGAGTCCATGCATGGACTTCATTTCTTCCCCTAAACCCTCTCCATGAAATCATCTCCTCAAATAATTTTCTTTAATTCCTCAGTGTAGATCCTCATCATACCAAATTACCATAGCCCTTGTCTTTATATAAAGTTTTAGTTTAGCCCATAAAATCTTGGTTGTTGTTGTTGTCATGGTTGTTGTATATGTGTCTTTATTTCTCAACATTCTATAGCTTTGCCTGGGCATTACCCTGTTGATTTTTACAGCTCTGTGCTAGAGTATAACACAGAGTTGCACAGTGGCATTATTTCAGGTGGCCTCTACTATGGTTTGGCTGTAGATTCTCCACTAATGATGCATGTATTGGGGGTTTTGTGTTCAGTAGCAATAATAATGTGGACAGAGTGGACAGAGTGGAATCTTTGATACAAGGATGTTCGTAAGCCACTGGGGTACTTTCACTAAAGAAAATTAAAGTAGTTGTCACGAGCTTTCTTAGCCTTCCTGTAAACAGAATATCATAAAAGGAAGACTCTGGCCCCTGGACCTCTTTCCTACTTCCTGGTTTGATGTGTGATCTCTTTTACCCTCATGATGTCCTGATGCCCTGTAAATAAAAGGTTCTTTGAACCTCCAGAATTAATTTAAACAAATAAGCACTCCATCCACTTCATGCACCTGTGCATGTGTGTGCCTGCTCATGCACATATGTATGTACATTCATACATGTGTACAGGTGCACATTTGAGTGAAAGTGTGTGTACATATGACAGTCAGAAGCCAAGTATAGGTGTTACTCCTCAAATATTATCCACTTGTTTTGAGATAGAGTCTTTCATTAAGCTGAAACTCACCAAGTGAATGAGGATGGATGGCTAGCCAGTTCCAAGGATTCACCTGTCTTTGGTTCTCTAGTGCTGGAAATACAAATCAACACCATCATACTTGTTTTTATTTATTTGATTGTTCGTTTGTTTCCATGAAGGTTCTGGAGCTATATATACCTCACATCATCATGCTTGAAAGGCAGGAAATTTGCATAATTCTCTTTTACAAAGGTATCCACCCTCAGGAGTTTCACTACAGTAATGAAAAACATACCAATATAAGCTTCAAATATAAATTCTTCACATAAAGTCACAAAGGCTTAGGACTCTAAAACTAATTTCATTATAACCTTGCATGCACCCTGGACAAGTTCCAAACTCAACAAGATACTCAGGGCCAGAATACATGATTTTCTTTCCATATGGGATTCAAAATTAGATGGTGGAGTCATTGTAACAGGGTAGGTTACTATGACAGGTGATAACATGCCCAGACAGATTAAATCAGCATATATTTATTTTAAAACATAGTTCAGCATCTCTGAATACTACACTTAGAAAATAGTATAAATAGAAAAATGAATGATAAAATAAATAAGAATAAAATAACAGTATGAATGGGATGTATAGGAATAAAAAACTAAAGTTATACATTGTGTATGCTCCATATGGGGAGAAACTTTTCACCAAAGCAAGGAAATCTTGACAGATCTGGCTTTTTGACATTGAAATCTGCTAGTTCATACTCCTACAACAAGAAACCTCACTAATGAAACCTTATGTGTTCTATCTGGAGTATTTTGCAAAGGAACCAACTCCCACATCAGCAGGCAGTCATACATGGTTAAGGCATATGAGAGCCAAAACACTGAGCACAGGGCACAGGAGAGTCTCATCTAATCTGCCTCTCCCTGTGTGGATTTATGAATTGATTAAAATGAAGCCATAGCAGTTTGGTAACTACCCAAGAATTACCAACATTCTGGATGAAAACAGATATGCTTGGAGTTTACTGTTGGTCTTTCTTTTTTACCCTGGAGGAAACAGAAGCTCCAAGAAGCTAATCCTACATTCAGTAAAAATCATTATGAAACACACGGATTAAAGCTGAAACATGAATAGCATTAGTGATGAGAAAACCTGTATTGGTCATGTTTATTTCATCCCTCTGTGTCCAGTTCTCTGGGTACTTCCAAAAAGCTTTAAAAACTACCACTGGGGCACAAAGTTATTTGTGGGTATTTCCCAAGATTTATTATTATAAGAATTCTAACTGGGGATGTGTTGAGGGGCTCCCAAAAGATCATAATGTACTATCCACCTCCGTGAGAAGAGGAAAGGAACATTTTTTTGTGGTGTAGCAACCCTGGGAAACAAATGAGAGCGCCTATATCAGAGAAAAACAAAAACAGCCTTTTAGAAAAAGTAACCCCTTCATGCCTTTCACATTCTATGACCATCGCAAATAAAAATTTTTGGTCATGATACAGAGTAGTATTTCTAATACCAGACCACTATGTGAGACACTCTGGAGGCAGTGCCCAGGAATCCACATTCTAACATGGCTCCCTAATGATTCTTAAATGCAATAAAGTGTGTTATCAAGCTCATCAAAACCATACAAAGGAGAGAAGAGTAATTAAAGCCAGTCTTTTACTCATCTGATTACTAGATGCTATACAGGGTGAAAAAAAATGTGTTTATTTGTGTTTAATTTCACTGAGTGAAATGTCCAGTTTATTACACTGTGGGAGCCCAAATATTCTCCATATGCCCTGTTGTAGCTTTCAAGAAAAAAACAGAGTTAAAAAGAACCTCTTTGCCCAACAACTAGGGCCATCTGCCTCCGTCTTGAAAATATTTTATGACACAAATTGGAAAAGCGTGGGTCACCTTCCAAGCCCTTCCATTCCCTGTCCTAGACAGGGCCCCCACCATTCTACAAATGAGACCCTGGAGGGCTGGTAGAAATGAGAAATTACTTTACCAAAAGCGACGCAGGGAAATTAGGGCCTCCCTACCTTGGAGGCATCAAGAGACAGTGGACAAGGGCTGAAAGAAAAGAGACAAAACGCCCATTCCAATAAGGAAACGGCTTTAATCTATCAAAGTAATTCTCCTCCTTTCAGGAAGAGAGAACATGAAATTGCACAAAATGACTTACAGAATGGCACCCAGTCTGATTAGCATGGTGAGGCCCAGAGCTCTGCACTTAGTATGTAAGGTAGAAAACCTATTTGAATATCCTGTTTCAAAAAAAAAAAACGGAAAAAGAATGTGTTCTTCTCTTCAAAGGATAGAAATGTTGGCAAAAGCATGTATTTAGGAGGATATCGGCAAAGATGTGGTGCTGAGCAGGGTGACAGAGAGCCTGTGATGATCAGTAAGAGTAACATTTTTATTCCTAACCCCACATTGCCCCCAGAAATCTGTCTCCCTAATCTCACAGGTTAATATCCAATCCCTTTATTGCATTCAGTCCAGTCCACAGCCCAGACCGGGGATCAACAAAATTATTCTTTAAAAGAAGAGAAAGTAAATATTTCAAGTTTTACATGCCAATGGTCTCTTGATTATGCTGCCTCTAATTTTGCAGACACAAAGACCTACACAGGAGTGTCTGGTCCCTTAAATTTTATGCATGGACACTAAAATTTACATTTTACAGCATTTCTATGTATCACAAAATTCTTTTACTTTCAACCATTTTCAATAGAAATTAATGTTTTAAGTCTTCAGGCTATATGAAAATAAATAATGGATAAACATGAATCATAGGGCATGGTTTGCCCAGCACCGATCTAGAGATCTAGAATATAGTGTGTGTGTGTGTGTGTGTGTGTGTGTGTGTGTGTGTGTGTGTGTG